>NW_015165848.1:505837-523925 GCF_001447785.1 Gekko japonicus | reverse complement strand
TCAACGGCCATGATAGCATGCTGTTTTGCTAGCCGGTCCACTGGAACTCTTCAGCTCAGCGATGGACCGGGGAGGGAGGTTACATTCCCCCCGGAACTCTACTGCCTTCAGTTCTCATTTGAAAAACGTGGCGATCATTTTCTTTTATAAGTCCTTTTTTAGGACGTTTAACAATTGTTGCAGCACACTATGCCCAAGGATGATGTTAACCCATTTCTATTTTGTTTATACGGGTAGAAGAATGTTATTGTATTGAGTTTTTATGGGTGCGGTTAACCCTGTTCTTTCTTTGTTTAAAATGGTTGCAGCATAGTATATTTAAGGGTGCGGTTAACCCATTTCTTTTTTATTTATATTGATATACGAGTGTTATGGTATAAGGTATCTCAGGAAGGGTGTTGTTAACCCATTTTTCTTTTATTTTTACGGGTAAACGAACGATATTGCATAGGGTATTCAAGTGTGCGGTTAACCTCTATCAGTCTCTGTTTAATACTGTTGCAGCATATTATTTTTAAGGGTGCGGTAAACCCATTTCATTATTTTTTTATACTGGCAAACGAATGTTTTAGTCTAAGATATTATAGGGTGTAGTTAACCCATTTTTTCCTTGTTTATTATACTTCATTTAAAAAATGATTTGCATTATGGTTAAACTAAATGGGACTGCATGGTAATGGTCTATCTGTTTTTTGGAGGTGAAGACAACCTCTTCTTTAATCACAAGGTGACCACGACCGTACTTATTTAATATTAGGAGGATGTAATCAGAAGTAGTTGAAAGATTTTATTTATATTAAAGCAAAGACATTCACCTTCAAATTAAAGATATAACCATTTATAAACTGTAATTATTTCTTTGTTAACTGATAAGGTGAAATTAACCAAAATACTTTAAAGAGGGCTTAGTTGATTCAAGGTGACAAGAACCACTATCTCAGTTATAAAGCAAACTTGTATAAATGTATTTGTGTGGGTTACAACTTTTAAGCTAATGATTACTTCAACTTGAACTATAAGTCAAACCTCACCACTGCCATTTTGTAATGACTTACTTGTATTAATTACTTTCTAAGCCATGATGGAATTACGTCATGCATATTTAAGTACAAGAAACTATAGTACTAGGGTCAACAAACTATTTTTGGTGAAACGTACATTAATATTGATACATTATCTACACCTTTCTTTTGTTATACAGTTTTAACATTTGTTCAACCTGTTTGTAGCAACATTGAAGTAAACAAGATGTTTTTAGAAGTTTTCTAATATATTCTCTATGGAAGGAGTTACTCCAAACTTAAAACACCTAAGGTGGGAGGGAGATGGGATTGATCCTAACGTTTCCCCCCCCCCAACAAAGCGTTAAAAATTTACTTTCTTATTTCTTATAAGCATTTAAAGTGTTTCAATTAGGAGCGACAGAGAGTCGTGCTCCTACTGTCTGGCCCATTTATAGGCCAGCTAGATTGAACACTACTCCTCTTATAGAGGGGTCGTTTTAGCGAGTTGTAGTTTAATTGTTAAAAGTTAGTATTAGTTTCATGCAACATATACGCATTTCCACTTGGAATGCCAGAGGCCTCAATGACAAAATAAAAAGGGCGTCAAATTTATGGACAAAACAAAAAGTAAATATTTTATGCCTTCAAGAAACCCACTTAAAAACTTCTGTCAATCAAGAACAAAATGGTTCTCTCAACACTTTCAGGCTCCAGGTAGCTCCAAAGCAAGGGGAACAGCCATTTTGATCTCTAGCAATTTACCTTTTCAGTGTAAGAAAACCGTTATCGACCCTAGGGGGAGATATGTGTTTGTACAAGGCGAATTGTATGGGAAACCTCTAACTATCGCATCTATTTATACTCCGAATTCTGATCAAATTGATTTCATAGCAAACACCTTGAAGAAATTGATGGATTTTAAAATGGGAGAGTTAATCATTGGTGCTGACTTAAATTATATTGTTGACCCCAAAATTGACAGAACCTATAATACATTGACACAGCAAAAACACCCGGATAAAAAGACTAAACTACAGGGGATACTTGATTCCTTTGGATTAATTGACGTCTGGAGGAGTTTAAATCCAGGGGACAGGCAGTATACTTTCTATTCAGCACCGCATCAAATTTATACTCGTATAGATTTCCTTTTAGCCTCTTCAACACTAATTGCTAACATGACTGAATCGGATATAGGCCCCACCGTCCTGTCTGACCATTCTTGGGTCTCAGGTATTCTAGATACACAACAAACGACAGAGAATAGCTTTCACTGGAAATTAAACACTTTTTTATTGCACAATGAGGGTGTAAAGGAAGCCATCAAAAACAAGATCACAGAGTATTTTGACTTTAATGCAACTTGTTCAGCATCACCAGTCTCCATTTGGGAAGCATTCAAAGCAACTATGCGAGGCCATATAATTTCTCTTGCCTCCTCCTATAAAAAACACAAACAGAAAGTGGTAGATGAGATTATGAATGAAATTCAAAGACTTGAAATTAAGCATAAAAAGCATGGGGGGAAAAGACTTATCGTAAGCTGCAACAGGAAAGAAAAAAACTAGATCTTCTTGAAACAACACACCTACAAAAGCATTTTCTATTTCTGAAACAAAAATACATCACAAGAACACCCAAATCAATAAAGATTTTAAAACATAGAGTTTCGCAACAAATTGCTTCTTCCACAATTTATAATATAAGAGATGGTCACCACCAATTACGTAATCTCCCTAAAGAAATAACATCAGTTTTTGCTGATTTTTATGCGAAACTGTATACGTCTTCCAATCCAAACCTATCAGACATACAAGATTATTTAAACTCTATAAACTATAACAATAAATTGTCACAAGAACATAGGGAATTCTTAGAACAACCTATAACGGAAAAAGAAATGTTAAAGGTCATAAAAGCGATGAAAAATAATAAAGCTCCAGGCAGGGACGGCTTTCCTATTGAGTACTACAAAATTTTTCAAGCCCAAACTAAGGATCATCTTTTAAAAATTCTGAACCATGTGTTAACATCAGGACAAATTCCTCCTACGTGGACGGAAGCAAAAGTAATTGTTCTCCCAAAACCGGATAAGGATAGAACGCTTCCGGCATCTTATAGGCCGATTTCACTTTTGAATTCTGATTTTAAAATTTTATCTTCTATATTGGCGGCTAGACTCAACGCAATTATATTGAAATATATACACAAGGATCAGGCGGGCTTTATGCCGGGCCGCACAATCACTGATAACATCAGAAAAACCTTGAATGTCATTAACTATTGTCAACAAAATTCTATAAAATCAGCCATATTCTCTGTCGACGCCGAGAAGGCTTTCGACAGGGTGGAGCCAAATTTTTTGCTAGAAGTTTTAAAGTATATGAATTTTGGACCAACTTTTCTCCAAACATTAAGTGCAATTTATAATAAACCTAAGACAATATTCTCAATCAATCATTTAGACTCACAGGACATTTTTCTGCAAAGGGGCACCAGACAGGGTTGCCCGCTTTCTCCAATATTGTTCGCCTTGTCCTTAGAACCTCTTGCCTATGCGATACGTGAAGACCCCTTGATAAAAGGGATTAACATATTTTCTAACTGCTGCAAAACAAGTTTTTTTGCAGATGATGCGGTATTTTACATTCAAGACCCCATATCTTCATTTCAACCGCTACTCACTCACATTCAAAATTTTGGAAAGGTATCTGGATTTTCTATAAATTATTCAAAATCATCTTTTTACCCCATAGCACTACCCCAAGCTGAACTAGCAGACATAATCCGTTCTTATTCTTTTCAACAGGTAACTTCAAGCTGGAAACACCTGGGCATCAATATTCCACTTAATCTAGATGACCTCTTTAACTATAATTTTAAACCGCTGAGCTCTAAAATGTCAATATTACTGGAAGAATGGTCAAAACTTAATTTGTCGTTACTAGAAAAAGTGGACATCTTTAAATCTATAGTATTACCCAAATTTTTGTTCCTTTTCCAGAACCTACCCATTGAAATCCCCTCAAAGGTTTTTAAAGACTGGGATAATAAACTAACCAAATTTTTATGGAACAAAAAAAAAGCTAGAGTTAGCAAGTATATATTAAATAAATCAAAGATGTATGGGGGGCTGGCTGTACCTTCATTAATGAAATACTATGAGGCTGCCCAGCTAAAGGCATTGCTTTTTTATGCCGACGCTAATTGCGAAAAAACTTGGGCACAACTTGAAGGTAGTACACTGAAGCAAGATAGAATGGCGGAAGCCATTTGGAATATCTCTAACGATAGGCAATGGAAGAAAGTTCCCAACAAATTTGTAAGACTAACGCTAAAACTGTGGGACAAATATAGAGCAACCCTTTCACCAGGAATCTCTCCACTCGCAGCTTTTTTAGGTCAGCATTGGTTTCCCCCGGGAAGACGCAATCCTGATTATGCGACATTTAGAGAGAACAATGTATACAGACTAAAAGACATCATTATTAAGGGTAAATTATTAACCCAACAACAACTCCAAACAAAATATAAGATACAACCTACTTGGATGCAAATGTGCCAGATACAACATATGTACAACAACATATCCCGCTCTACTGAACTTTTACGCCCTCTAACAAAATTTGAGAAGCTTATCATGAAAACTAGTGCACACACTAGAGGGGCTATTTCAATCATTTACATAAGCCTAAATGAAGGAACATGGAAGAAAAGAACGACTATTCAAACAGCATGGGAAAAAGACTTAGCACATCCTATAGGCGAAAAAAATTGGTATAAAATCTGGAATTCGTTTCAAATGAAAACCGCGCATTTAACTTTAAAACTTCAATTGTATAAGCTGTATTCCAGATGGTACTTGACGCCTGTGAAACTTTTTTACTATAAGCACAAACTTACTCCACTATGTTGGAAGGAATGCGGCAAGAAAGGCTCGTACATACACTGTTGGTGGGAATGTCAAAAAGTTAATAAATTCTGGCGCCAAATTCACACAGAACTTCAAAAAATTATTGAATTAGAATTACCATTTACGCCTGAAACCTTTCTATTAGGTAACTGGTCGCTTCCAACACTTTCTATAGAAAAAAGAGAGCTAATTTCTATTTTATGTACAGCGGCTAAAACGCTATTGGCCCAAAGGTGGAACCAAAATAAAATTCCTACTATAAATCAATGGGTATCAAAATGCTGGGATCTTGCAGTTGCAGACAAAATAGCAGACCGCATTCTTTCAATATATAACAACATAGTGGAAAATAAATTTATGCTGAGATGGTTTTCCTTCTTCAACTATGTTACAAAGACTTCAAACAGCCTATATCGACTTCCAGAAGCCTATCTGGACTTTGCCTTCTATTAATACCAGAGGCTAAAGGGCATTTATAACTACTTGTTGCATTACAGTTATTCAAGTTGTATTTTGTTGTATTTTTTTTATATATAGCATAGCTATTTGTAAGTTGTTAATGTGTTGTGTTGTATTGTTTTGAATTATAAAAAATAATTAAAAAATATTTAAAAAAAAAATCCTACAGAAAAATAGCCTTTTCTTACATGGGTGAGATGATCTCATCTTCTTGTTTTTAACCTTTGGAATAAAAATCCTACAGAAAAATAGCCTTTTCTGATTGTATATGCCACCAGTTTTACAGACAAAGGCCTGAACTGATGGTGCATAACTACTGAATGCCACCTTGAACTTCGGTCCTTGTGATATTGATCCTTTCCCAATGGGCTGCTTCATTCAGTCTCAAAAATATTAAGAAAATGTCTCCATGAGCTCTCGCACTGTAGATCAAGGCATTATTCCCCACGTAGCCATGCTTTCTTCTCTTCTGCCCCCGCACCATATCATGCCATTGCCTGACAATCTGTGGGTTATCCTTTTCAGGTGCCTCCCCATACCCTGGAGTCCAAATCAATGAGGAATTTTGCCAGAGACTGAAAGATGGCACCAGGATGAGAGCCCCAGAATATGCAACTGCAGATATGTGAGTCAAAGTTGAGAACACAGCCAGCTGGAAAAATATAGATCCACAAGAAGCCCCCAGATTTCTGAAGATCATGTTAAGATAGCCCAAATGCTTTCACATGTTTCTGTAACACTTCATGTGCCCAAGTACAATATTCACCTTAATAGTGGGGTTTCTGCTTGTTTTATTAGCAGCTCTGTATTTGATCAATAGCAATAGGATGAAGATGCTGATTTTAGTGTTAAGCAAAAGCTTAAATTGTTTTGTTGTTGTTTGAGGGTTTAATAACATGATTATTACCAGTGTTATCTAATGTTCATAGCACCTTTATAATTTGGAATGTTTTAAGATGATTTTAGGATTGTTTAAATTGGTATTGATGTGTTTTAGTCTTTCTGTGTAAGCCGCCCTGAGCCAGCCTTGGCTGGGAGGGCGGGATATAAATCCGATAAATAAATATTAAAATACATATTTATTCAAAACAGTAAAAACATATACATAATAGAAAGAGTATACATAATAGGTACAAGGCGAGCATGTCCACCCAAACCATAAAAATGCTGTGAAATAGCATTTTTTGTTTTTCTGTACAGTTACCGTATAATGCTAAGCTGCTGGCATGGTGATCCCAAGGAGAGGCCAACATTCTCTGATTTGGTGGAGATTCTGGGGGACCTTCTTCAGGAGAATGTCCAGCATGTAAGCTCCCTTTCATTACTTCAGTGCAGAAGCTAGCAGAGCCAGCAGAGTTGTTTCTTCATTGAATTGCTGAGTTTCACAGTGCTTGTAATTTATGCTGGTACAATTGAACACAAGATGCTGATTTCATTGGGACACATTCATTTATGTAAACTTGGCCTTGTGTGGGTGCTATGCATAGTGTACATGCTATGCCTTTCAAAGGCTGTTGCGTCTAAGGGATTCCGCAAGGAGGCCTAAGACTCCGGAGGTATAGACTTTATGGCCTAATATATCTAATTTATGGCCCTCCTTGTTGAGGGGGGCTGAGCATATCCCTCCTTGCTGTTTGGAAGGGAGAACCTCCATAACTAGAGAGTTATGGGAATCCCCACCCCACTGCAGTTTCATTGGCACTTCTTGTTCCAGATGAACAAAAATGGTTGTGTGGCAACTAATGCTGGGCAAATAGGGCTTCCCCACAGAGATATGGGAGATCATCTCTCACTGTCTGCATCATGGATCTGCTATCCAGATGTTAGCTGTCAGAAGGGAACCAGAAGAGCCACATCTTACTTCCACAATTGTAGCCTTTGCAGTTGTGTAGCAACATAAAGTATGAGAGAATTAAAATACTTTTTTTCCAATTCTGTTTCTATGAGACAGAATATTCAGTGCTCCAGCTCCCTGTCATATCTGCCCATACATATAAACCATTATGTGTCGCAAGCAGATTCTTGCAGGTCAGATCCCTCTGACTAACTGCCAGTCAGACCTGGGGGGAAATTCCTATTCAGACACAAAATGATGATCAGTCAGTTTGTATGTGCGAGCAAAATATGGTCCTAGTATCATCCTGAGAGAAAATGAATTGGCTGCATTTTGCTATACCCCAAGTAGAAAGGAACTAAAGAAAAAACTTTAAGCCAAAACTAAGGCCTCAGAAATTGTGTGACATTCTTCATGTATATCAGTCTCAAAGCCTTCTTACTGATGGGTTTCTTGGAAGGTAAAAGGAGTATAACATGAAACCTCAAGGGTTAGGAGATGATAACAGGGCAAACACTGTAAAGAGAAATATAATTTCATTATTTGCCAGCTAACAGGGCAAACACTGTAAAGAGAAATATGATTTCATTGTCTTGTAATCAGTTGTCTGTCTTGTAATCATGTTTTTTTCTGTAATAAATGTCCAGTATCTCTCAGGTGAGTCAAATTTAGCACCTGTATTTAATTCTAGCTGAGCCCTACACAAGGAATGCCATGAATCTGAGAAATTTTAAAAACTATTTCTAATCTTCTGAAATATATAACTACTTGCATTTTTTTAAAAAAGAGTCTTCTTTGAGGACAGGAATTCTTCATTTAGATACATCAGCCTGAAGCACTATTTGTTCTGTAGAGCATGAGAGATACATAGCAGGCCCTGTGGGATTCTTCTGCAGTGCTTAAAAAAAACAGCCCTATATTATGCAACTATAGAAGATTTCTGTCTCTCTTCAGAGAGGTTGCTCCCATTTTTGTTTTGTTTTTTCCCCTTAGTACCTCTGTAACACTGCTTAGGGAAGAACTTTCTGAAGCTTGAAATCAGAAATTGGCCCAAATAGTTGCCTGTCTTGTAGTCTAGGACCAGCATAGTACTTACAATGCTGTATTCAAATACATGGAGTAGATACAGTCTAAATGGGCTGAATAACAGTAGAGGGCATCCTTTGCATATCTTCTCTCTTTGCTTGTCAGGTAGTGGAGAGATCAAAGCACTGTATTATTTTCTGAGCTAAAAAGGTTTGATTTACTTGCTTACCCCATGATTATTTATTCCTTAGCATAACCATATGTATCCACTCTCTAGAAATTCTGTAACTATGTTTTGTCAGTTTTGTCAGTATGGAGAAAAGAGGAAATATAAATATTATATTTTCTTTCTTTCTTTCTTTCTTTTTTTCAACAAATTTTCCTCACAAACATTTTTTTACATCCCCATCAGGAAGGGAAAGACTATATCCCCCTGAATGACTCTCAGAGCTCTGAAGATGATGGCTTCTCCCAGGTGGCTTCATCCATACAGCAGAACTCTGATGAAGAGGAATTTGATATGAGAATGCACTGTCACAATATAGCAGCAAGGTAAGTCCTTGCTGATTCCTGGAAACCATGACAAGAGAGAGCCTAGCAGAGAGCGAGACAGCTTTCTAACAATGTCTCTGAGAATGACCAATTTAAATTGGATTAGATTATGAGGAACTCATCATTTTCAGCCATAGTCACTTTCATTGTGCGACACCTCATCCACAAATGTTTCCACATGCTGTTTCTATGGAACTCCTCCCCTGCAGTTTTATGGGTGCAAGACAGCAAGATCTGGTGCCTAGCTGTCTTTTTTTTTTTTAACATCTTATGGTATATGCATGGTTTAAATCCATTAGGAGGATAGAGACTTATCCCTGGGCTTGGAAAGGTGGGCACTCCACTCACTAAGAATCAGAGGAAATTGCTGCAGTGTTTGCCTGTGGACTGGAGTCCTTAAATGACAATAGCTACGGAAGTGGCACAGGCAGAAACGTTCTTCATACCCAACCGAGTCATTGGTGTTCCCAACAAATGATTATCAGACTTATTTTCTGCTGCATGTTTCTGCTTTCCAGCAAGTGCTCTATTCTGCAAGGTTACGGACCAACTGAGACTTAACATAAAATTATGTGTTGTATATGCTCCAAAAACATTTTAATGAAAAAAAATCCTTCACTGCATCCATTTTCCTTCTCAAAACTGACTCTTTGAGCTGCTTTAATTACCCCTTTCCCCACCCCACTCTTCTGTTCCCAACATTAGCCTCCCAAGGCGGCTTTTTAGAAGCACCAGGAGAATGTTATACACAAATGCATGGTTATCTCGCTAGTCTTTCAACATTGCATCCCAAGGAGAGGGATAACAACTGCTTTAGACTGTGCCGCTTCTATGCTGGAAAATGTAATGTCATAATTTCCCTATCTAAATCTCTTTACAGGAAGAGCACAAAGTGCATATTATCTTATTTGAAGCATATGTTGCAATGGAATCTTTTCTGATTTAGTACTCACTTTGTTTCCTCTCCCAGATACTATAACTGTGTGTCCTTCCCTGGCTGTTTGACTGGTGGGAATCAGATAAGGTGTCCATCTAGAATAAAGACCTTTGAAGAATATCCTATGACACAAACCATGTATAAAGCACATCCGGTGAGTTGGTCAAGACTTTGGGGCCACAGGAAAAAAAGCTAAAAACATCAGTTCAACCTTTATTTGTCTGTCACCACCATTCAAATTCATCCCCAGATGATCAAGCAAGTGTATGCTCCAACTGCATTTTCCTATAAACAGTATATTGTGGTTTCTGTGCTGGGAAACATGATATCGTTGTAACAACTCTCCTCAGGGAATATCTGAGTTTAGAGGGAAAGGGGATGTGATGCTGCCACTTTCCCTCTGGGTATGACTGGCATGGCTAACAATCAATTAATGGTTGACTTTGGTTTTCCAAATGTGAACTTGAATCCCACCCACCCCTTTTATTTAATGGCTTGGAGAAGACGAAGCCAAAGTTTTACTATTTCTGGCTGTCATTGTAGAACTGCTGGGACTCTGCTGCAAGAAGTTGTCAGGAGCAGCAGTTATTGGGGTTCAAGGTTATGGTGAGCTGCCTGCATGGGCAGCAGACTGAAGAGGGATGGGGTGCAGATAACGGCTGGGAAAGATGGATGCTGCCCCCAGTCCCTTCCAGAGGGAGTATTTTCATAAATAATCAGGAATTGCTTCTAGCTCAAACTATAGGTGGAAGAGAAAGTGTCAGTCATTTTGTTTATTCTAGATACAGGACTAGAAACAAATTTCATTCATTCCATATGGAAGATGAATATAGAGGATGCTTGAGATCTGCAAAGTGAAATTGGCTGTATGATGAGCACTGTTGTATCTGATGAGGGCTTAAAGCATTTTTCCCTTGACTTAATGGCAAAGCTTCACATTAGCAACTCTGTAATAGTCAAGGTGATGTCAGTCTTCTCTTACAAGAGAAATGGTACTCAACATGGCAAAAAATAGCATCCAGATCACAAGATGTGATGGTACCACTTTACTCTGCTCTGGTTAGACCTCACCTAGAGTATTGTGTTCAGTTTTGGGCACCAAAATTTAAGAAGGATATAGACAAGCTGGAATGTGTCCAGAGGAGAGCAACAAAGATGGTGAGGGGTCTGGAGACCAAGTTCTATGAGGAAAGGTTGAAGGAGCTGGGTATGTTTAGCCTGGAGAGGAGTGATATGATAACTGGACTGAGAGGTGATACGATAACCATCTTCAAGTACTTGAAGGGCTGTCATATAGAGGATGGTGTGGAGTTGTTTTCTGTTGACCCAGAAGGTCGGACCAGAACCAATGGGTTGAAATTAAATCAGAAGAGTTTTTGGCTAAACATTAGGAGGAACTTCCTGACAGTTATAGCTCAGTGGAACAGGCTTCCTTGGGAGGTGGTGGGCTCTCCTTCTTTTGAGGTTTTCAAGCAGAGGCTAGATGACCATCTGACAGCAATGCAGATTCTGTGAACTTAGGCAGATCATGAGAGGGAGGGCAGGAAGGGTTGCCTCAGTGCTTAGTTCTTGAGACCCTTTTTTACATGCCCAGGGAAATGCTGATTGCCACTTTGGGGTCAGGAAGCAATCCTGGAGGTTTTTTGTCATCTTCTGGGCATGGAACAGCAGTCACTGTGGGTGTGGAGGGGGAGGTAGTTGTGAATTTTCTGCATTGTGCGGAGGGTTGGACTAGATGACCCTGGAGGTACCTTCCAACTTTATGATTCTAAATGCAGGAGATGGAGGAGGCAACTGTAGGGGAGAATTGGTGAGTGAGTGGGTAGTTTTATTTCAAATGGTTTTTCTTCTAACTTTAGATCTTGGGGAGAAGGAAAGATTAGAAATAGCCGGGAGCCATTTGGAGGGCAGAAGCAGTGGGCAGCGAGCTGAGCACCTATCCTGCCCCCTGATTTTTCCCTTTCAAGTTCCCCCTCTCCCACTGCAATTCTTGCACTTTATTTACAAGTTCAGCTTTTAGCAGGGTGATGAGAAATCCCGAGAATGCTTGCTCAGCAAGGTTGGCACTTATACTGTTTCTTGCTTCTGTTTCCTTGCAGGACAATCAGACGGACAGTGGGATGGTCTTGGCGTCTGAGGAGTTTGAGAGAATAGAAAATAGACACAGAAAAGAAGGTGCCTTCAGGTAATCCATTGTCTAACTCTTATATCCATGAACTCTCACGGTAACATACAATACCCTGCAGTGCTGTCTGCAGCAAATCTCACTGCAGCCTCTTGTAAATGTGCTGTGAACACAGAAATGCAAGCACATCCATCCTCCTGTAACCTGCTGCTGGCGGCAGCATTCCTGAAGACATTTATAACAAAAAGGGTTGATTGAGCTTAATGGCTTTTGAGTGGAGCCAGTTGAATCCCTGCAAAGAAACAAAAAGAGGAAGCCTCTTACACAGTGATGAAATAGGACAGGAAACGAAAGGCCTTTCAAGACAACCAAGCAACAAATGCACAGGCCTCTTTGGGTTTTTTGGAAATAAAGCATTTTACCAATGTTCAAATAGAAATACACAAATTTAATAAGGTGAAATTTTAATAATGTGATTCTTTTCTCAGCTAGCAGGACTGTCGGAAGTGCCATGTGAAAAATGGTTGGGCACCTGCCGTTGGCATAAGTGGATTTTCTGTTTTTAGTTTTTGCCCTCTGCCAGTAGCACTCTTGATTTCTTTTCTGTGGGTTTTGTTTATTGACAGTTTCTATTTTGTTTTTCACTGGCTTTAATGGTTTTCATGTGAGTCTTATCAGATTGCCTAAATTCATACCTTATTGTTTGCTTATGGAAGACACCTCATGCTAGGAGGGAAGGATGAAAATGTTTAAAATAATCATTTAGATAGTATCTATGGTATTACTAATGATGGGGAACATCAGCCACTGCCCACCCTAGTGCCCTGGTTTATATTTATTTCAAAAATTGTTACTTGATTCTCATAGTGCCATTTGAAGTCTCGTTGATTTCAGTGAGAGAGTAATTCACATAATTAGATTTCCTTCATGAAAGTCAATGGGTATTGAAAATTGCTTAACTTTAGCAGAATCGTGCTATTATCATCATCACTGTCTGCTATAACCTTACATCATGAAGAAGCACTCATGTACCTGTATAAAATAAAACTAAGAAGGGGCAAATACCATTAAGATTATCCCCCCTCGACCACCCTGACCTGGATAGCCCAGGCAAGCCCATTCCCATCAGATCTCGGAAGCTAAGCAGGGCAGTATTTGGATGGGAGACCTCCAGAGAATACCAGGGCCGGGAGGCCAGAGGCAGGCTATCAAGCCACTTCTCTAAGCATCCTTTGTGCCCCAGAAGGAGTCGCCAGAGGTCACTATGACTTCCAGGCATGGGCACACACACGCACACACAAATGCAAAACTACAAAAAAGAGAAAAAAGGAAAAATTCAAGATTATCCCCTCTATCACTGTATCACATCAGTGCTCCCACGCATTTCATGATGATTTTCTTTATTAATTTGTAAATGTCTTGGGGAAATGCGGGCTTTCTCTTTCCCACACTATACAATATCATTCCTTTCCACACACACACCCCTTGTAAAAGCCAAGGGAAGGAGCATAAATGTCCTCCCCTCTGTGCCCTGCCACAGTTACATGAGGACAGTATACAGGCTGCTGCTACAAGACTGGGATTAACAGAAATGCAGCACTAAGTGGGGAGCTTGGGAATTCTCGTCATCACAAGAAATCTGTAGACACCCTAACAGACTGTTAAGGAATAGCATGTGTAGTTTGCAGCTCCAAATACATACCCCAAAAGACAATGCTGTGTTCAATGAAATGGATGGCCCACAGAAGTTGCTTTGTGAATCTCTCTCTCTTCCCCATAACTTGCTTTGTGACTCTCTCTCTCTCTCTCTCTCTCTCTCTCTCTCTCTCTCTCTCTCTCTCTCTCTCTCTCTCTTTCTCTCCCCCGTTTAAAGTGAAGACAGGAACAACTTGCTGTGATGGTTCTGGGTTGTGCCCCATGAATAGCTTAATGATTTGTCCTTGTCTTCAGCTTTCTGGTGCTAAGGCACTTGTCTTGGAGGTTGTTTAGGATACTTCTTGCTCATCACTGACTCCTTTCCCCTCTGTTTTCCTCAACAGCAGTAAAGGATCCAATCAAAACGCAGAGTCAACCATGGATCATTCGGACCTGAGGGGTCGGGGTCGGCCATCGTATCAGTCCCAGCTCAGAGGTCAGACTTTTTACAACAGTGAATATGGGGAACTGTCAGAACAATCTGAAGAAGGCAGCTGCACTCCACCCACTGAGGGAGCCAGTCCCTCTCTCCTTCATGCTTCATTCTTTTCAGACCAATACTAAGGAGGAACAGATTGAGGAGACACCAGGCAGAGATACCATCTTTCACCACTTCTGCAGCTTTGCCTTTGTTCTATTGAGTCACATCCCATTATCTTAGAAGAAGACCCAGTGGGAGAGCCTGAGGAACAGATGGCAATACTCCTTGGATATGAAGATGGGTGCCAAGCATTTCAGCAGGGGATCCAGTTCTTGCATTTGGCACAGACACAGCCTTGATAGTGCTATAGTTTTATCATGACATCTTTGTATGCATTTTTGGGAAGAAACTAAAGTGTTCTGCCACCAGGTGGATGCCTGCTTTGAGAGCTGCAGCTACCACTCAGTATTCAACCTCTATTCAACTAGTTTGCCATAATAAGCTTTATTTCAGGTCAGATAAAAATAGATATGTCTTAGCTGAGTTTCTTCCTGATAGGCTGCTTTGTTTGTTTCTGCTCTCATTTTGACTCAAGTAACAGAAGAGGAAAGCAGAACCAATTGAATGAAAACAGAGGAGCTGCAGCATTTCTACACTAGGTTAATCCTGCCCCACTGAACGTACACAGTTATACATATATCATTTTTGCACAGTCGTACATGTTTCATTTATGTTAAGCACCAAAATAACTACTGCATTATTGTGTCCTGCAGATTTATTCCAGATTGTTAATTGTGGGAGAAAGTGAGAGAAGAATTGCTTTGTATCATAGCAAATAAGGACAAATGATTGCTTAATAAAGTAGTAGATCACACAATGGTCACTTGCTTGTAGAAGAGCTACTTTACAGTTTACACAAAGAATTAGAGAATGCCTACCAACTTAGGCAGAATGTGGAAAAATCCAGAGGTCTTGTAGGGGGCTGTACCAACTGATTTAAACACAGACATCCATCCCTACATGTAGAAATTGGCCCATCAAGGAGATCGCTAAGGGGACCACCTTTCTCCCGTTTATGTGCTTAGATTCAATAAAGGTAAAATGTTGGTTCATATTGGTTCCCTGGTATTCAGACAAGCTGTTAGCCATGGCCTGAAAACAATTTCATCATAAAAACCACTACATTTCCACTTCCTTGGCTATCAGCCTTAGAGGATCATAATAACGTATCACCCATGTTCTCACAGCAAAGTATAGTATCTTGTCATTATAGAATTTAATGAATCATCATTATATTCAAGCAAATAAATCAACCCCTAACCCATATGATTACTAAGAAAAGACCTTCTGATGAAATGAAAAATCTGATGCCACTCTAGTTAAGTGGGAACTTACCTATCTAATTATCCCAGCCAGTCCCCACCAACCTCTGCTCTGTTTCCAAGAATTAGTATGTCCTGATCCTTGGTAGCAACATCTAAATTTTGCAGTCAGCCAGGAGAAATAGTCCAAACTTAATTTATGCAGATATATCTCATTTACATTATTTATTCTGATTGTGAAATTTGGAGATATCTGTCAATTTCTGTGCATACTTGCCCCTCTACCTCAGTCACCAGTCTAGCACAGTACGCCTCTCTGTTTCTTCTCCTACCTGTAGTTGTAAAACATCGCTTTAGTGGATTCTTTTTTTGTATACCAGGGCAGCAGGTTGATAGAGTCAACTTAAACATGTGTGTTGTTGCTGTTTACCATTCTGTACCATATTTTCCCCTTCTTGTTCCTGTTCTGAGGGTCACTGTCAATGAAGAACTTCACAAGACCATCTGTGAAAGCTTTATGAATTAGTTTCTGATCAACTTGTGAACTTAGAATCCTGTGCTCTCCTCTGTGTCGGAAGGTCCCCCTCTAAATGGTGCCTTCACATCAGAGGATTTCTGCTTGCGGGCCAGGCTTTCATGTATAAAATTGATGGTTAGGGTTGGGCCCTTTTTATTTTCTCCATGTTGGGCATTCCTTTCCCAGGTTATATTTTTTCCTCTGTAAGAGGACTTGATGCATTTACACATTTGTATCTGCCATTGTCCATGCCTTTTCCATGTTGATTTGTACCTTGTTTGACTGCACTCAATGTCTTGTACCTTTTTATGGCATTTCGTATCCACACAAATGGTTTTGGGTTTACTTAGCTAGTTAGTGGGAGACAATGAAGTTCTCTTTTACTGTGTGGAGAGGATGAAGTTCTTTTGTTTCTATATGTATGTATATATCTATATTTTTAAAAGTTTACTGTTTTTGTCAAAAATTGGAAACTCAAAGCAGTTTATAGATGACAAACAATGAAGAATATAGTTTTACAGAAGATTTTCCTTTCTCATTTCTGTCAGTGGAGTCACATTAATTTGACTAGCTGAGAGCTTCAGAAATGGAAAGGGACAAAGCTACAAGTACACACATTCCCCCTAAGCTGTAAGCCTCCTCAGATCAGTGTTCATCTTGTGCCACTCCAATGAGACTGAAAGATCAGGCTGCAACAGACCCAGATGCCTCCACATTACTATTATTACCTAGTAGTAAAAAAAATAAAATAAAGGGACAATTTGGAACCATAGTGAGTATTCTGTTGGCATCTGTTATTTGTTTGTACTACAAAACAATTAGTTTCCATTAATATTTATATCATCTAGATCAGGGCTCTAGTCGGGGGGGAGCTCTCAGGTACGGAGCTCCGGAAGAGAACCTCTAGGGGGCGGGGCGGTCACGTGGTGAAGTCCCGCCCCCTTCTTTACCCCGCAAAATAAAGGGACAATTTGGAACCATAGTGAGTATTCTGTTGGCATCTGTTATTTGTTTGTACTACAAAACAATTAGTTTCCATTAATATTTATATCATCTAGATCAAATCAGTTGTAAACTGCAGCTCTGGAAAGCTCAGTAACATTTTGAAAGAAGTGATGTCCTCTGTACTTTGTACAGTTCATCACAGGTTTCTGCTGTAGTTATACCCAGTGTACTTGCAAGTGGGAGAAAGGTAAGAATCTGCTTCTCACATACAGCATGGGGCCACCTAATGCATCCACTAAACTATTGCACAATTGCACTCATTTCACAAGGACCAATAAAGTGAAGCTCAGTCCAGGCAAGGCTGAGGTCCTGTTGGTCGATGGACTTGCTACTTGAGATCTGCCGAGTGAGCCTGTCCTGGGGGACACTCCTTCTAGAGGTGCAGATTTATAGACTGGAGGTACTGTTGGCTCCTGGCCTAAGCTTGGAAGTGCAGGCCAGGCCTCCTCAATCTCCAGATCAATGGTACAGCCATGGGCACCCGCATGGTCCCACAGTATGCTAACATCTTTATGGCTGACTTGGAACAACACTTCCTAAACTCCCACCCACTCATACCTCTCTTATACCCGCATTACACTGATGGCATTTTTATTGTCTGGACATATGGTAAAGAAGCCCTGGACACATTCCACGAGGCATTCAATGATTTTCACCCCACCATCAACCTGACAATGAACCAATCCATGCAAGAAATACATTTTCAGGACACTACTGTAAAAGTATGAACCAATCACAATCGAGAGATAACGTCCAATCACAATTACCTTTCAGCACCAATCAAAACTATTCCCTCCAGAAGGCACACCAATGGTCAGTATTTACATGTTTACAATCCGCATAATGAGATATGCTTTACCTTATGTCTCTCAAGACATAACACACCCCAAGGCCAGATTCCTTGCCTAGTTCTCCTGAATGCCCCAGATGTAGGGCATGCCAGAGGCTGACTATGCAGGAGCGAAGAAGGAGTGCCAGACTCCAGCTCCTGCAGAGGCAGAGGGAAGAGCTGTAAGCCTCTGCAGACTCAACCCCAGGGAAGGAAGGACCTGCTCAAAAGCACTCAGTGCACCTGGTTCAATGCAGCAGCAACTTTGCTCACTCAGACCTGCTCATGTGTGTGTGTGTAGCAGCCGCTCCTTGTCCTTGCAACCTTGAATTAACTTTCTGACTCTTTGACTTATGGCTCTGCCTGACCTTGATTCTGGACTGTGTTTACAAGCTTCCAGTGTGTGGTCTCTGTGGCAGCCAGCCAAGACAGCACAGCAGGGTTCAGCA
>NW_015165848.1:503702-505141 GCF_001447785.1 Gekko japonicus | reverse complement strand
TGCTGAGAAAGACTGAAGGTCAAAGAAGAAGGGGACGGCAGAGATGGTTAGACAGTGTTATTGAGGCAATGAACATGAAATTGAGCAAACTCCAGAGCACGACGGAAGACAGGAGGGCCTGGCGTGATCTGGTCCATGGGGTCATGAAGAGTCGGACTCGACTGTGCGACTGAACAACAACACACCCTACTGACTGTGCTCAGTAAACAGCAGCATGCCTTGTTAAAACTCAAAACACCCACAGGATCTGCAACATCACTATCCTCTCAGAAGAGGGCCTTCTTGCTACCCACTTACTCCTGTTACTGTTTTGAGACTAGCTAAGCACAATTGGTGCAAAGACTGCAAGTATTATTGGTTTGCAGAAAGGATTTGGAGAATTCGAGGTGGAAGGAAAAGTAAATACTGGTAAAAGTGCAAAATGCAAAGTCTATCTGCTAACAATTTCCCCTTTTAAAAGCAGTATACTTATAAATTTTATGCAGTCTTTTGAATGCCATCTTTCACTTCCTCATTCTCCCCCAGACTTGCATGAGAGGCAGGAACTCCAAAACCCAGACTTATATCAGCACTATCCCAGGCTGAGTCAATCTGCAAAATAATACATTTGTTCACGGAATAACCCAGTTACAATAGTGCTCCTTCTTAGGATTGCCAAATGGGGGCGGGGGCGGGGAAAACCCCGCTTTGGAGGCCCGATTTCCGCCGCGGCGGAATCGGGTCCCGGGGGAACTCCGCCCCCCAAAGCTGCATCACCAGAGGTGACGCAGCCACGTTGCTAACGTTGGGGGCGGAGCTCGACCACGCCCCCAACGTCAGCAACGTCGCACTTCACTTCCGGTGACATGGTGGCGGCGCGCGCATATGGAGCCTGCTCCCGGACTCGTCGGAGCCTCCCCCCCGGTGAGTTTGCCAGACTTGGCAACCCTACTTCTTCTCCATCATGTAAATATCAGCATTGTGGTTGCATTAGGGATTGTATTAGGGATTGCATTAGGTATCTCAAACGGCATAAAGTGGGTTTACATAGCCTGTACCACTAGTCTGTAAATCAGACTTGCTTAGCTGATACTCAGCTACTTCCTAAACACATGCTAGTTCAGATGCAACCAGTTTCTTCCAGAAGATAGCCACATTATCTTTGTACCTGATCTCTCAGTGGTTTCCATGCATAGTAGTGAGCCATTAAAAGCCTGGGTGAATTTTCTCTGTTGTCCTACTGGCTTGGAATAGATTGTCTAGACTTTTGAGATACTCTGGGAATACTTCAATTTTTGTGCAAATGCCTAATCTTAGTATTCTGTGATCCTTTATCTGGGAGTAAGTCTAACTGAACACAATGGGTCTAACTTCTGAAAAAATACACATAGGCTTGCTTTGTATATATATCACACATCTTTAAGCATGACATAGCAGTACTGCAGGTATCTCTCATGCCA
>NW_015165848.1:472271-503651 GCF_001447785.1 Gekko japonicus | reverse complement strand
TATGACAAAGTAACCTATATTTGACTAACATTTAAAATACTGGGAGCAAACACTGAATTACTTAAAGTCCTTTGTCAACATAGCCGTTCAAAGCTAAATTCAATAAATAAAACATTATGCCAAGTATATGGATGTTAGCACAGTAGGAGTGAGTGTTTTTTAAACTAAATCAGGAAGGTTCATGCACAAACGGTTAATTAAATCTGCCAGGAAACACTCTCCCCCCTCCAGCTTGGAGTTCCTCCAGTACCTGTTCGGATGACAAAGCCTTTGAGGATGGTTTGGGGCTATTGGTTTATGCCTCCTCAGAGGTTACTCATTCTCTGTTTGGTGTAATACTAACTTTCCTCATTCAGCAAAAATGTATTAACATCCCCCGGAGGGGGGGGCAGGCTGTCAAGTTATTGGAGCTGGCTCTCAAAAACTGAGAATATTTTCTCAGTCTCCAGCTCACCTTAGAAAGGAAATAGAATGAGCTATTTGTAGAGTTTCGAAATATTACTTTAGCCCTCTTCAGTGCCAAACATTTCCTGTGTAACTTTGGGCAAGTTTCTTCTAGTATCATTTCACAATCTGAAAAATGGAAAGGGGTACTTTCCCCATCCCATAGGGAAACCAGGTATCTGTGGACTAAAAGAAAACCTCTTATATTGAAGAACATGACCCACAGCTGAAAGGCCCCATTTCCATAGTACTTATTGGAACACAAAACACTGCTTTGGAGATTTTGTGATTTTATTGTTGTTGTTGTTGTTTTATTGTTTATTGTTGATTTTGTGATTTTATTGTTATATTGAAGAACATGACCCACAGCTGAAAGGCCCCATTTCCATAATACTTAAAGGTAAAGGTTCCCTTGCTCGAAAGCCAGTCAAATCCGACTCTAGGGTTGCGGTGCTCATCTCCGTTTCAAAGCCGAAGAGCCAGCACTGTCTGAAGATGTTTCCATGGTCATGTGGCCGGCATGACTAACACCAAGGTGCACGGAACGCTGTTACCTTCCCACCGAAGTGGTACCTATTTATCTACTTGCAATTTCTTGATTTCAAACTGCTAGGTTGGCAGGAGCTGGAACTAGAGACGGGAGCTCACTCCGTCATGCGGTACCCAGGTCTCGAACTGCTGAACTACTGACCTTTCACAGCCTGCAGTTCAGCGTCTTAACCACTTGAGCCACCGCAGTACTTATTGGAACACAAAACACTGCTTTGGAGATTTTGTGATTTTATTGTAACTCCACATTTTCACAACCAGGAGCCATTCTTTACTATGCTGCAATCATAAAAATCCCTAGCACCTCAGATAATTTAATTGTACTTATGATCAGAGACTCCCAAGCCGTTTTCTGGCATGCCCTTGTTGCCTGTGTTTGCTACTTGGCATTCCTCATCAATGAGCTCTGCTTTGGTGCTCAGTTTTCACATCCTGAGGCAAAAGTTCACTCTGACCTTGGTTCTGCCCAGAAAGAATGCAGGAAAGATTCTTAAATTATCCTGCAACTCCAATATTGGCTTTTTTCACAATTGGCAGGGCAGGCTCTTAGTCAGAAATTTTGTGACAAGGAACACAACATTGACAGTGTTCCTTGTCACAAAAATTCTGAAGAGCCTGCCCTGCCAATTGTGCAAAATTGTGACAACACTGGCGGGAGGGCTGGCACTGGCAGTCGACCTGAAACAGCAACAAACCTAAATATTTGTCCAATAAGCTTATTGTACAATCCTAACGCCAGTCTGTAAACTGCTAGTGCTTAGGATATCAACCAAGCTGCATGTTGTCATAACATGCAGATATGCTGACATACCATCCCATCAGCATTGCACTGGTATAAACCTGGCACCAACTGCCTGCAGAAATGGGCAGCTCTACGGTGAGGAATGGTAAACATTACATTCAAAACAGAGAGGGTGCATCTGTCCAATGAAGCGGCATCTGACTAAACATGGTTTGCACTTTGTGAAAACCACAGCCTCATTAATGATGGTAAGTAACAACATTTCATCCAATTATGTGGTCTCCAAACAACATTTCATCCAGTTATGTGGTCTCTAAACAGTCAGAAGAATGGCATCAATGTAAAAGAGAAAATGTGTGATTCTAAAAACCTGAATTCTGATTCTCAGTCAAGGAAAGGAAAATGGGCAACTGGTAGGAGCCAGAGATTAACACAGCACTGCAGAATCTATTTGTTTTCCTTGGGAGCTATCTCATGTTTAGCTAAAAAAAAAATTTAATTCTTAAAAACATTGGCATTTGTATAGGAATGCAGTGTTATAAAACCACAAAGGCTGTGGTCACACTGGTGGCTTGGTGTGGCACGGAGGTGCTGCTCTTTGCACTGGAACAAATAATAGTGGGAAGGGGCGATCAGATAGTACCTCTTGTGGCGGCCTCTCTGCACCTGTGTCCCGTGGTTGAGCATCCAGACAGTAGATGCACAGCAGCCATGGAGCACAGTGTTCTGTGGGTTTTTTCTCTAATCCAGTTGCGCATATGCATATGCACTTATGCACACAGATTAAAAATACTGCGGCTGAAAAAGCTCTCACATTCACACTTCCCTTCCAACTTCCGTTCACTACAACACCATTCAATTGTCCAGAAATATGGAGTGGGAATGCAAACATCCATTAATACTGGACTTTCCCTGGTACCTAATTATTCCAGATCTAGAGTGGGGCATCCCTGGGTGCTGACAACTGCCACATGGAAGGCAGATGTTCTCATCTGGTCATCCTCTTAATCCACAAGAGAATTTAAGAACCTTAAATTTTTAAAAAATTGCTTGTAAAGGCCAGATTTTTTTAAAAAAACTGCCTATAGCTATACTATAAGTGTTCTCCTGCCAAGACAGATCTTTATGTGGAAGTATCTATATACAGAAACAGTGGCCGCTTTGGTTGAACTGATTGTGGCTTGGCCTTAAGCAAAAGCATCTCTATTGGTCCATGAAACAGCAGCAACAACATTAATTCAATATCTCTTTTATTAGGACCAACCAATATCCCAAAATAGTGAACGTAGGTTTTTTTTACTTCCCCAAAAGTCTTCATGAGGCTGGAAGATAAACACAAAAACAAAAAGGGGGAGAACACTAAGGGCAAGATGAAAAAGCCCAAAGCCCGACTGCAGATTTGCAGTTTTCTCAAGGAGACAAGGAGGCACATGGGTGCAAATGGCAGCAGAGGGTTGAAGAAGCAAAAACAAATGGAGTCTTTCCCTTTGAAAATACAAACATCTGCAGAAAAACTGTTTTCTTACTGCTGTCTACTTCTCAAGGGATTTGTGTGTTCTGTCTTAGACTGGGTAGTTGAGCTGGGTTGTTGAACTGCTGGCATTTTATTATAGTTGCAGCAAGGTGGCTGGCAGGAAATGATGAGAACCAGATACCAGCCTGAGTAAGAGGAAGCTGGCACTTGATTTCCTCTTGCTACGCCCCCCCCCGCCCCGCCCGTGGCCTAACTTACTCCTGAAGCAATTTCCTGGAGCAAACAGAGGAGGCCACCCAAAAATAATTTGTGTCTCACTCATATTTTCTGCCAGTGGTCTTTTGTTGCTGATGACGGCATGAATGGAAAGAGAAAGCAAGGAAAGTAGGAAGGCAGGAGAAAAGCAGAAAAATTATTGATATACAAGAATTAGTTCACTCTGCAAGGGTTAACTGATCATGCGCAAGAGTCATGTCCAGAGCTGTCTTGTAGTTCCCTTTTCCCCATCTCGCAAGGAAATCAGGATTTACAGTGCTTTCTTATAGGGCTGCCAGCCTCCAGGTGGGGCCTGGGGATCTCCCACTTTTACCACTGATCCCCAGCCGACAGAGATCAGCTCCCCTGGAGAAAATGGCTGCTTTGAAGGGTAGACTCTATGGCATTGTACTATGCTGAGGCCCCTCCCCTCCCCAAACCACGCCCTCTCCTGGCTCCACCCCCAAAGTCTCCAGGTATTTTCCAACCCAGACGTGGCAACCCTACTTCCTTATGTTCTCATATATCACCATAACAAAAATGGGCTAGATAGAGGGTTTTTAAAAAATGAAATATGGGAGTTCAGAAAGGAGACATGGCTGTCAATGTCCCTAATTACTTTCGGTCTCTCAGGGAGTAGAATGAGCTATGCATTTTGGAAGCTCCTGATTCTGAGACTTAGTACAGATAGTAGGGGAGGCAGGAACACTAATATTTCAGCTTTATTTTTTTTTTAAAATATGGGTCATTATGAAATGTAGGTTTCTTGCACTGGGAGAAGAAGAAATTAGCTCTTACAGAAAAATAGCAGGAAGTTGTTCACCTGGGAATTGTAACAATGTCAAGGAAAATATGATATCTGACACAAGAAAAATGGAAAGCCACCACAAGAATCTTGCTAACTCCCTGCACAAGAGAGTCTGAACAAATTCTGAATGTTAACTGGTTTGCCTAGGTGCTTACTTAATAGCATTATACCCCGCCCTTCACTGCCCAAAGGAGTCTCGGAGCAGCTTACAATCTCCTTCCCTTCCTCTCCTCACAACAGACACCCGGTGAAACAGGTAGGCCTGAGATAATTCCGAGAGAACTGCGACTGACCCAAGGTCACCTAAGGCTCCATGTGGAGGAGGAGTGGGGAATCAAACCCATTCTCCAGAGTTCTGCCATTCTTAACCACTCCATCAAATTGCACTAGACTGCACTATTTCTCCTTAAAGCACCTAAAATAGCTTTCTGTACTCACAACAGGGTGGCTGGAATGGCAAACGCATGGATGCTTTCCATCTTTCAAAGTATATATGGGTGAAGTGGGATTCAAAAGAGATCGCTTACATTTTGAGTGATTGGAAAGTATACAAACTACTGTTTCAGTACCAGACAGGAAGTAAAGCTAATTTTATTTTTATCTTCCTGTGTATTTCCTGTCTTCTCAATTTGGTTGTATATAAGATAAGCTCCCCAGCTGCTCTCTTTTTCCTTCATCCTTCGCATCAAGTTTTCTGGCCTCTGGACATTTGGACTTCTTCAGGAATTTCCCACTGGGCAGACCTATTTGAGCAGCGTGAAGAGATTCTAATGCAGAGATAATATGATACAGTCACTTCTGTTTGTGCCAAATGTTCTAGTCTTCTGATATCATGGCATTTTGGTACGCTCATGTTCCACCAGTGAAAATGATACCAAGCATGAGACAGAGAGAATCTGAGCTCATGCAAGCTAGAGAAAAGATGATTAAGTGTAAATGCCCACAGAGACATACTTGGATGACAAGTTCTTAATGGAAATAAAAGCTGTACGTGGGGAAAAGAAGACAGACAGGTGGAGCAGAACATCACAGAAGAAACTGGATCCAAGAGACTGGAGTCTGCCTTCCTTTTCTAGTGACAGGAGGCTTTAAGAAGAGGGTCAAGAGGGTGACTTTCTTTGTCCTGAGAAAGGGGCTGCTGCTGGGCCAACTAAGTGCTTACTTTCCAAACGAGGGCTTGTCCAGTTAGCCATTTTAAAGTAGTGTAATTAATGCTCACTTGTATTAAAGGCAGAAATAAGTAATCCTAGTGGAAGGATATATTCCTATCCATTCACGAACTGTCCACTCTTGTTTGTCCATTCCAACTTCTCTTTGTCTTGAAATGTGCAGGAATTAAGCATCTTGTATATTTTCAAGTACTTAATATTGTCCAGTTTTATGTAGGCATGCTTTATGTTTATGTTGCTATTAATGACTGGCACAGGGTTTTGATTTCTTTGGCACTCACAGTAATATTTATTTATACATCTATACAGCATGTTTGCATGGCATGTTGCAGAGCACCACAAGCCAAAAGGGCAATTTAAGGCATAATACAGAATAGCATCATAGCCACAATATTCTGATGCGCTTATTGGAAAGATAGCTTTCTCTTTCTAGGTTCCTGTGTTGTTTGATGCGGAACAATAAACATTTCTTTAATGTCACTAATGGCCAGTCACGATAGTTTTTATCTAAAACTCACTGTAAGTGGCACCTAAAGCAGTAGCTACTTATACAATGGAAGTCAGAAAAATAAATCAGAGTTTTGGACAGGATTCAGAAGGTTATTACCTACAAAAGCAAACATTTGGGGGGATGTTGGGGTTCCAGTGGCCTTAACACATGGTGATTACTTTGACCTTGGACTGGCTTGCTGCCCACTAACCTTGGGCATTTGCAAGCAAGCAGTTTACTACAAAAACTTCCTATAAGTCTCCACAGCTCTCTCAACTAAAAAAAACACCTGATTCCATTGAATATGGCTTTGGAGATTTCTGCTGGGCAGGATGGAAGTGTGGAACATGAAACAATGGAAAACATCTCCATCCTCAGAAAACTGCTAATGGTTTAGCCAGTAACCCAGCAGAAATTCCCAGTGAACCAAATGCAATGAAAGCTCTAGTCTATGGACTTTTGTCACCTTTTGTAATTTCATTGTGCCCTCCAGATATTTATGGGCTAAGTATTCTTCTCCCAAGACAGGCTTTATGTGGAAGTATCTGTATACAGAAACAGTGGCCGCTTTTGTTGCACTGATTGTGCTTTGGCTGTTGGCACCTATCTTAGTACCAAGTGACATCATGGCCATTTATTTACACATTTACTAAGTGGTATTCTCCCCCAAATCTTTACTGCCTTGCTTTTCACTCAGTGCTGCAAACTGAATACTGCGAATTCCACTGAAATTGTGTGATTTTACAGGACACCCAAACTGTCAGCAAACCTACTCTTAATCAGGAGGCCTTATTCACAACAGTTCAACTGAGAAATTTCTCAACAGCAGCATGTTATACAACTCAGTGTTGAGGATCTACAGAGAAGCAGAGTGTTTTCTGCGTGTTATGGGGCCTGGGACATCAGCTCATGTGCCATTTCTCCTTCAAGATTCTAGATTCCCTTTTATGTTCATTGTATCTGTGTCAGGAGGAGGACAGGAAAGATAAGCAGGAGAGATTTAACTGATTTATGTGTAGATTTCTACATGTGAGATAATAACAAGGTGCAAACAGAGCTATCCCCGCCTCAGTCATGGACATCCATCTGGGAGCAGCACAGTGGTACGGCAGAGGAATGGATCTGAGATAGTTGCAAGGTTGGCTGCAGCCACTATGGCAGCCGGTTTCTGCATGCCTTCCCGATATCTCTACCTCCCAAGATTTGGCATTGATTGTGCCATTGTCCATGCAGTCAGCGGGATCTACATGGCAAGCCCGGTTGCAGCATGGGCAGTCATCATACAGTTGGTAAATGGCCTTATTTCTCTGTACTAGCAGAATCATACTTGAGTGGGCTAAATGTGCTGCTGGTTATTAATGTTGTAAGTTTGTTCCTATGCTCCCATGAAAATGCAAAGTGTTTTCTCTACAGCCCTCTGTTGATTCCTGTGACAGAACAGTTGTTGTTGTTGTTCAGTCGCACAGTTGAGTCCGACTCTTCGCGACCCAATGAACCAGATCACGCCAGGCCTTCCTGTCTTCCGCCATCCTCTGAAGTTTGCTTAATTTCATGTTCGTTGCATCTATGACACTGTCTAACCATCTCATCCTTTGCCGTCCCCGTCTTCTTTGACCTTCAATCTTTCCCAGCTTCAGGGTCTTCTCCAGTGAGTGCTCCCTTCTCATTTGGTGGCCAAAGTATTTGAGCTTCAGTTTCATTATCTGGCCTTCCAGGGAACAGTCAGGGTTGATTTCTCTTAGGATTGACTGATTTGATCTTCTTGCAGTCCAAGGGACTCTCAAGAGTCTTCTCCAGCACCATAGTTCAAAAGAATCTATTCTTCGGCGCTCGGCCTTCCTTATAGTCCAACTCTCGCAGCCATACATGACTACTGGGAATACCGTTGCTTTGAACAGAGATAAATCCAAAAAGACGATTTTCAGTGCCACAGAATACATTTGATTTTATATATTGTCAAGCAAGTCTGCCCATAAAACTAAGGTCCTTGTCACTATTTTAGGCACAGTGTGACACAGCTGCAGACAGTTCCTATGACAGACACCAGTGAAATGTGAACATTTGTCATTTGGTTGCTGCACAGTCCCCCCCACCCCTTAACAGAGGAAGAATTTTGCAGAATGCTTAGAGGCCATTAGTGAAACCATTGTGGTTCATCACCCAGCATTTCCCAAGCAGGACTGGGGGGAAATGTGATGTGAAAGCAGAACATTCAGCTACTGCTTCAAAAACATTTCCTGTATTGTATTGACATTTCTACAGAGCTTTTCATAAATGACATCTCTGAGGGTTTTACAAATCCACAAGTTCCCTGCCTTCAGTGGGCTCTGTGAGTTTAACGTCTGCTCTCCTAAGTGCACACAATGCACAAAGGCACAGAGAGGATAGAATTTGGCCTTATTTAGAGGGAAATTAAACCAGCACATTCTTTTCTGCTTTCGCATAAAAGAGATCAAGTGCATCACAACCAAATCAGCTGCTCAGAAAGGAAGCATTTAACCAGATGGCTTTTAGTTAAATGATATATGTGATATATATTTTCTATTACTGCTAGGGATTTGAAGCTTATTTTTGCTGTGATTTTCTTCTTAAAAACTTTGTGCTCTGCCTGTATCTACATTCTACATTATTTTGCTTTGTGTCCTGATAATTTACATTTGAAACATGGAATTTCAAATGGCTTTGCCACGGGAGAATAGCCTGGCTGACTCCCCTGCTGAGTCTTAATGGCTTGCGGTTTGTGGTTGCCAACTCGGGAGAAACTTTGTCTCTGGCATGGGTTAACAAGTACTTTGTGAGCAAACTCTTGAGACAATGTAGAAACATCAGCATGCAAATTTTTGCATCTTTGCAGTTCATTTGAAATTTCTAGGACAGCTGATTCAAAAGTTAAATCTCCCTTAATTTGCAGAAAGCTAAAAACATTTGCAAAGCTTCCTGGTAAAAGGTAAAGGTTTCCCTTGCTCGAAAGCCAGTCGAATACTTCCTGGTAGAGACATGAAAAATTCTGTGATCTTCCCCTGTTCATCTAAATCATCCCCACAATCCTGCAGATAAGAAAATATGCTAGACAATCTGTTGACACGTTCCACGAGTGAAGTTCCTTCTTGATATTTTAATGCATACAACCTGTGACGTAATTAATATCTGGCATTCCAGCTAGTTGCCTGATGCAATTTTACAAGGCTATTATACATCTCTTTTGCATTGTCCATACTTTCAATGCTGCACAGGTAATTCTCGTTTAAAAGTGTCAGCAATTATACTCTGTGCTTTAGCATCTGCACACAACCACTTATCTTTCTCCTTCTAGTCTGTGTTGGCAGAAGGTGCCAAGTTTTCTCCCTTGAGAACCAACAGCAGACACGTCTTCCAGGAATGGAAGGTCTCCGGTGATGAGACAACAAGGCGGGCTCTGGTGCTCCCATTGCGTGGGATCTATGCAGCCATCTCTCTCTGCCTATTTTTGTTCCCTGCTCTTTCAGAAATTTAGGCTCTGTTTGCAAAGCACACTAACACTGCTTTTCTAAGAGCCTGCAGCTCTTCTTTCCTTTGTTTAGAAGTCTGACTGGCAGCCACTGACAGAATGGGCAGACTTAACTCCTTGATTTCAAGTCAGCACAGACTTCCAGCTCAGAACTGGTTCTGGTACTGATCCAGTTCTGATTCGGTCCAATAGGCTGTGAACATAACCTGTTAGAAGGGTACTGGTTTTGGTGATCCAGATCCTTCTTTATTTAGCAGAGTGCACTTGGCTTTAACACAAAATTGCTCTGCCTTTCTAGAGGGAAATGCAGACCAACTCTCAATACTAATTGACTCAGTAGTGTCTGCGCACGTTTACATCACCAGTCCTGTTCCTTCCAGAGATTACTACAAATCTCATATCTTTGGGATTTTTGGACAGCCAAGGGTATTCAGCACAATTTGAAAATGGAAAATGCATAATGTCTTGTGATGGTGAAGTCCTCCTAACTCGCATAAAGAAAATGGACTGTATTATGTACAAGGAAATGCTTTGCCACCATAAAGCACAAGTGATAATGAGGAATGTTGTGAATTTGATGATGAATTTGAAGATCAAATACCAGACAATGTACCTGAAGAAATTAATGTTGCTGAAGTGTCTTCTCATGTGTGCACATGCTGGATGTGTCATAAGAGTTTGCAGAACATGTTGGACATGCAAAGTAAGGATCTTGCAATTGGAACAGACTGTGTTAAATAGAAAACTAGCTTTGATTGTGTTTGTTGCATAGAATGAAAAGCTACTAACCAACCACTTCCAAAGCAACTGGAGAAGATGACCACAGAGATCCTGGATTTAATCCATTCAGATGATTGTGGACCACTGCCTCCCATGGTAAAGGTAAAGGTTCCCTTGCTCGAAAGCCAGTCAAATCCGACTCTAGGGTTGCAGTCCTCATCTCCGTTTCAAAGCCGAATGTCCCAAAGACATTTCCGTGGTCATGTGGCCGGCATGACTAAACACCAAGGCACACTGAACGCTGTTACCTTCCCACTGAAGTGGTACCTATTTATCTACTTGCAATTTCTTGCTTTTGAACTGCTAGGTTGGCAGGAGCTGGAACTAGAGATGGGAGCTCACTCCATCGTGCGGCACTCAGGTCTCGAACTGCTGAACTACCAACCTTCCACAGCCTGCAGTTCAGCGTCTTAACCACTTGAGTCACCGCAGCCTCCCACGGTAGCAGGTTACAAATATTTCTTGTTTACTGAAGATCACAGTAAATATACAACTCTTTATTTGCTTGAAAACAAAGTGCAGGTTCTTGACAGATTCAAGAACTACACTGCAATGGTGAGCAACAGGTTTGGGAAGAAGTTTCAAGTGCTCAGGTCCAATAATGGAGGAGAGTTCACCTCAAATGCAATGGAGGAGTTCCTGAGACAGCAAGAAATCCAACACCAGACAAATACGCCCTACAACCTGCAGCAGAATAATAGCTGAAAGAAATAATCAAACTTTAATCACAATAGTAAAATGCATGCTTAAGGATGCACAATTATCACACACCCGATGGGATGAAGCCATTTTGACAGCTACATACACACGCAATAGACTGATCTCAAACTCTGTAGGCAGAACTCCATACAAACTTTGGTTTGGCCACAAGCCTAACAAGGCTCACTTACAAGCGTCTGGCTGCAGAACCTTTGCATACATTCCTAAAGAAAGGAGAGAATCAAAGCTGAGTGATCGTGCCACAGAAGGCATATTTGTTGGCTACTCAGCTAAGAGCAAAGCCTTCAGAATAATGGATCTAAAGACACGTGAGATAAACATTTCCAGGTCTGTCCATTTTGATGAAAGTGAAAAGCCTACTGCTTCAGAGGGGACCAACACAGACATGGACAAGCTACACGTGTACTGAGGTGTGAGTGATATCAAAGATAAAGCAGGGAATGCTGATCCTGATGAGACCCAACCAGATGAAGATGCTCCAGCTGCACAAGACACTCCACCAGATGTGCTTGACCCACAGAAGGAGCCCAGAGAGATCGAACAAGTTGAGGTGAGATGATCACAGTGCTCTACCAGAAATATTCCAGCCCCAAAGCTGAATCTACTTGCAGAAGTGGGGGAAGTACCAGAGCCTTTATCGTATGTGGACATCTCCTGCCTATCACCTCAAGAGGCACAGGAGTGGAAGCAAGCAGCAAAAGCAGAGCTAATGCTCTACACAAGCTTAATATATGGACACTCACAGAGCTTCCCAAAGGGAAGAATGCAATAGGATGCAAATGGGTCTTCAAGCAGAAGCACGATGCAAATGGGAAGATCCAATGCCACAAAGCCAGACTGGTGGCTAAAGGATATTCTCAAATGTATCATCAAACCTTTGCACCTGTAGTAAAATACACAACTATAAGAACTATTCTTACTGTTACTGCAAGGGAATGCAGGTCGACCATCTAGACGTGATGACCACCTTCTTGTATGGAGATCTAGAAGAAGAAATCTACATGAGACAACCACCTGGCTTCATAGAGAAAGGCAAGAAAAATCTTGTCTGTAAAATTCAAAAGAGTTTGTATGGCTTAAAACAGGCTGCAAGGGCCTGGAATAGCAAACTAAGTGAGATGTTACTTCATGCAGACTTCAAGAGAAGCGCGTCTCATCCTTGCCTGTACACTAAGTGCAAAGATGACACACGGACTTATCTTTTGACTTACGTAGATGATCTCTTGTTGGCATGTGAAGATCCAGCTCACGGTAAGGAAATCATAGATCACCTCAGCAAGGAAGTTGAACTTAAGCAACTTGGCAACACTGCACACTACCTAGGCATTCAGACACCAAGAGAACCAGATGGCAGTTTTCTCATCAGTCAAGAACAGAAGGTTAAAGACCTAGAAAAAAGCCTGAAACTGGAAGATGCTCCACCCAAATACATTCCAATGAAGCCAAACTACATCAAACAGAAAGAGGATTCTGCAGAGCTACCTGAAGGCAACAGATATTGTGAAGTGTTAGGTAAGCTCTTGTACATATCCAATTTAACCAGACCAGACATTAGCTTAGCTGTGCCACTGTTATGTAGAAAGAAAGGTTATGTACCTCCTTGTGAGGCATCAACGACGGCAGCGGTGGCGGCAATGGCGGTGGAGCAGTTCCTGGCGACCCAGTGGAGACTCAGTGGAGCTACATCGACGTCGGAGGTGGAGCCCGGAAAAGGTGGAGGCTGGAGAGCGTGGTGACGTGGGGCACAGCGGGGCGGAGCCACCAAGGACATTAGCTGGAGCCGCAGCCGACACGGAGCTACGCGCCAGAACGAGGCCTGCCGGAGGAAGCTACCCGGAAAAGACCAGCTCCAGAAAAAAAGGGCACCAGAAGGACGCCGATACCCGAAGCCGCTAGAGGAAGCCAGAAAAACAAGCCCTGGGTGCTGGTAGGCAGACACCACCCATCAACAATGTGGCCCTAGTTAGGGAATTTGGAATATGTATGTAAACCGCTCAGAGACCTGCCAAAAAGGTTAGAGCGGTATATAAATTGAATGTATAAATAAATAAATAAAAGACTGCAAAACCCACAAGCAGAAACTGAAAAGCTTTTATAAGACTTGTGAGATACTTGATGACTACTGCAGAACTTAAACTTAAATTGTCTGCTAGTGACAGCCATAAACTAGTTACTTTTTTAGATGCAGACTGGGCTGGAGACTTAACAGATAGAAAGTGTACCAGTGGCAATATAGCTTTCTTTGGTGAAGGACCTATAAACTGGGGTAGCAAGAAGCAGACTACAGTGGCTAACTCCATCACTGAAGCAGAATATGTGTCAGCAGCACTAGGCTATAAAGAGACTAATTGACTGCTACAACTACTGAAAGACATGGGACTAGACGTACCACAGCCCTGTTATAATGTATGAAGACAATGAAAATTGCATTTGCATTTCTGAGAAAGAAGACGTGAGGCCACATTCCAAGCACATTGCTATGAAAGGAGTTGTCAAGCTGATCCACTGCCCAACAAAACAGATGATTGCAGATGCTCTCACCAAGCCTCTACCCAGAGAACAGTTTGAAGTCCTGAGAGACAGGATGAAGATGGTGCAATTGAGTCACAGGCCATCAAGAGAAGGTGTTGGAAGTACCAGATGCGATGTCCCAGCCCCTCAGCCTCCAGAAGCAAGTGACCACAAAGTTGCAGGCACATAGGCAGACACTAAGCATCTTCCTGTTCACTCTGCTGTCACTGAGAATCCCTTTGAAGTGTAGACCAACACTCTTTAGGGAAAAGCAACTTCCTTCTGTCTCTCTCTCTCTTCCATGCACACAAGGTGGAGAAGCAGGATGCCTCTCAGCATCTGGATCCATCTCCTGGTTAGATAGCATAGGAACGGTCTCTATATTTCCACCCTGCACTATCAAGCATGTATTTCTAGAATAGTTTATTTTGTTTCAAACTGAAACATAGCTCTGTGTAACTTTGTAGTCTTGCAAGCACATGGTAGATTTGGAACAAGCACTGCTGCATTAAAGCCAAGTGCAGTCTGCTAAATAAAGAAGGATCTGGATCACCAAAACCAGTACCATTCCAACAATTTTCATCAGTCAAACCTTCCACTTTCCTCTGTACACCACAGAGTGGTTGAGTGCAACTCAACAAAGACTTTTGCCTTGGCCTGATTAGTTTAAGAATTAACTATATTAATTTGGTTTTTATTGTTCATGTACCCTGATGTTACCTGCCCTGAGCCTGTTTGGGAAGGGCGGGACATAAATTTAATTAATAAATGAATAGTAAATAATAAATAAGCCCGATCTCATCAGATCTTGGAAGCTAAGCAGGGTTAACTCTGGCAAGTACTTGGATGGGAAACCTCCTTGAAATGCCAGCAGTCGGGAAATGGGGGCAGGCTTTATTCAGCCCCCAGTAGGGGTCAGTCACCAGAGGTTGCCATGACTTCCAGATGCATGCACGCACACACACATATTTAAAAAATACCCACCCACCCCCCAAAAAGAAAAGAAACACAGAGCACTTTTAATGGGCTGTTCCCACATTTCCTTTCCTTCCTTGCCTCCTCCCTCACACACAGCACATACGGTACTTACTTCTTTGATGTTAAGAGAGGTCAACGTAAGTTAGCTGCAACCTGACGGCACTTTACACACACACACACACAAAGAATGTCATGCATCAATGTTAAAAAATGAGCTTTATGTTTTTGTCCTTATGAATAAATCCCAGAATCAAAAAAACATTGAATAGAGTAGAATATTTATGCAATAAAGCTGACACAAACCTATTGTATAGTGCCACTAATGGTTTTGGAACCCTTAGATACCATTCAGAGGCATCAAGAAACTAACTAGCAGAGAATGTTGGCAGCAGTGCTTTGTGAGTTCTTTTGTTAAGGAAATTGTATAGGTCAATGAATGCATACAGTGTCAGATCAAAGATCCCCCCAGCCCTGTTTGTGAGCTTTTCTACATCGGATCTCCTACATCTACATTTTCTGGTTTTTCTTTCAGTGAATACATGACAGGAGCACCTGACTGCTCTGCAAATGTATGGGTTGATCTATCTCATTCTCATATGAAAAAAGCATGCTGTCTGGCAGTATTACCCACAACCCATGAGCCTTTCATCCTACAAACATCATCTTTGAAGGCACCTCATTGTCCAATTCACAGCCTGGTTAAGCGGAAATAGTACAATTTAAATTGGTTTAGCTGTGATTTCACTTCAGGGAAAAGACTATGCAGAACTGTGAACTGGGCTGCGATTCTACCCAGGAAGAACCCAGGAAGCGATCAGGACTCTATGGAAATGGATGATTACAGTTCTGGGCTCCTTTTGTAGCAGGAACCCCTCTGCATATTAGGTGACACACCCCTAATGTAGCCAATCCTCCAAGAGCTTACAGTAGCCCCTGTGAGAAGAGCTCTGTAAGCTCTTGGAGGATTGGCTGTATTAGGGGTGTGTTGCCTAATATGCAAAGGAGTTCCTGCTACAAAAAGAGCCCTGTCAGATATCACTGGTAGAGACCTAAAGGTGGAACTGAGCTGCTCAACAAGAAAACAAGCTTTCTCCATGCTTCCTTGATAACATCCCTATGCAATATCCTCAAAACTTTTCCTCTACGAACTTTCTTTGTCCCTTCGGCATCTCATTCGCTTTGATACATTTCTAATACTGCCACTGTACTGCTAGCCATGATATCGTGATTCATATATTACTTTTCCTATGATAGAAATGGATTTTTCATGTCAGAATTTTAAAAAGGTATACTTTTTATAACTGAATGCCAGGGCCTTTCATGTGTATAAACAACAAAGTCTGCAGTGGCTCATTAAAGACAGATTTATTTTTGGTATAAACTTTGATGGTGCAGAGCCCATTTCTTCAAATGTGTGCGCGAATGAAAAACACATTAAGATGGCAATCCTAAGAATACTTTCCTGCAAATCATACCCATTGAAGAAAGTGGGGCTTACTTCTGAGTTGAGTTCCTTAGTATCACTCCCTGAGGACACTATTCTGGCATCATAACGTATGTTATAAGTGTGCTCCCTAATAACCTTTCTTGGAGGCAATTTCTGAACTAGGTCGGTAGTAGGATCCCTAACCCTGGGCCGCTGCAGTTCAGGCACAGGACCTCTGTCTTTGTTGGATTTAATTTCAGTCGGCTCAGCCTAAGGCATCCAGCTATGGCTTGTAACACCAGGTCCAGATCTTCCGGTTTTGAGTCAGACTGGCTGCTCAACAACAGATAGGGCTGGGTGTCATCCGCATATTGGTGACATCCGGGGCTATTTTTGGGCCGGAACGCACCGGAACGGTGTTCTGGCTCGCTTCCAAGCCTGCCCCTCCCCTCCCTCACCAAAAGGCAGGTGAGCAGCGGGAACCCAAAGCGCCCGAGTTCAGCCTCTTCTTCTCCCACCTGTTGACATCACCGGAAGGCAGCGAGAAGCGTGCTGTGCGCCCAACCTCTCCACGCCAAGAATGCCCCATGCGCCCAGCAAGCCCTGCCCCCAGCTCTCAGCAGCCCTCAGGCAGGCCAGGACTTGGAGCGGGAAGTATCACGTGCTGCCCTTGCATGTTGCTGCTGCTGCCACCAGCACCAGCCAGAAGGCAAGGTAAGTTGGTGGTGGTGCGGGGGGTGTGTGTGCCTGGCTAGCTGGGGTGGCTTGATCTTGGGGTGGGTGGGCCACAGGCGCTCAGGGCTGGGGTGGCGGGGGTGGGGGGAGAGGAACCCAGTCAGGTCATGCAGTTCCTTCCTCCCAACATGGCTCTTTAATATAAACATTGTAGTGAGGCTCTGGTGCCTCAGAAGCCTTTTGCTAGGGTGGGAGGCTGGGAGAGTGCCCCAGCCAGGTTGCACAATCCCTTCCCCCACCTCAGGTGGCTCAAGGTGCTGCCCTCAGCATGGCACGCACAGCTTCCCTGGGAGGAGTGCACATCCGCGGCAGGGCTTGGCTCTCCTGCTTCAGCGACAGACTGCCTCTCCAGCTCTGGGAAGGGGTCGAGGCCAAGGAGGGATAAGCCAATGATCAGTTGACTGTGGGCTCTCTCACTCAGCTGAGGCTGTGCAGTCAGTGTTTTGCCCAGTCCTCATTGGGTTTCCCCATGCCCGGTCGCGCTACTCCCTCTCTTCCTGGCCCGGCACCGAGGAGGAGGGTTTCTGCAGGGGGGTGAATGGGGGAGGCTGTTTCTCAGGTGGGAGGGGGGAAAGGGGGATAGGAGAGTGCCTCTTTGGGACAGCATACCAGCAGCCTGTGCCCTTGCAGCCTGACTTTCATTTTTTCTTTTCCTTTTGTCTTTCTCCCCCCACCAAGCCCTGTCTGCTGTGATTTTATCCCCGTCATCTCAGCCTTCCTTCACTCGCAGATAAAAATGTTATTTCACACCCTCCCATTCCTATTTCGCTCTCTCCCTCTCTCTCCTTCAACCCCTTTCCTTCCTTCCTTCCACCCTCCTCTCTTTTCTTCTTATGTTGTTCTTCATTCCTACATATTATTTTTATAAAACCCTGTGAGGTAGGCTAGGCTGAGTGTGTGTGACTGGCCAATGGTCACCCAGCAAGCTTCTGTAGCAGAGTGGGGAATCAAACCTGGATCTCCCAGAACCTAATGCAGTGCTCTGACCACTACACCACACTGGCTACACACAGGTGGTTCTAAATTCACACCGGCAAAGTTTATGCGAGGCACTTTGATGTATTCATACTAGTTGCCTATTGGGTATCTGAAATGGGTCAGACATAGGATAGGTGTTTTTCAAGAATGCTGAGGCAGTTTTCCTCCAGTATAGATATTTCCTCCATACTATATAATACTTTTTACCAGTTTTTATTGTTACGGCAGATACATTTGCATGTTTGTAAACTCTACAGCATTCTACCCCACCAAGGTTCCTGTCTTTCCCAGGCTTCACCACCAAATTTCTAGGAGTTTCCCAACCTGGATCTAGCAACACTACCCCCCCGTGCCCTACTGGTGGGCAGGGGAGACCTGGCACCCCCCCCCCATGCCCTGCTGGTGGGCAGTGGGGACTTGTCAACCCTAGGGTACAGTCTGCAGGGGATAGGGTTTGGGGTTTGATAGGAAGTGATTCTGTGAAGGGTGTGTGTTTATGTGGAACTGCAGCAGGAGTGGCTGTTATCTCTATGGTTCTTCTGCTAATTTTGTTCTTGGGTACCATAAGAGGAGCCCAGGACTTTATGCTGGTGAATGTTCCAGTGATGGTCAGATTCTGAGTGATGCTGGTCTTTTTGCATTTCTATTAGTTACTCTGACATTTCTCCGGGCCCCATCCCAAATCTGTTTAACTGGCTTCTATATAACCAATAAGGAAATGCCTTTCTGTCTCCTGGGCAAGTCCCTTCCAATTAAAGGATGAGATTGGTTAGAACTTGGGTCAGGGCTTTTTGAGTTGTGATACTGTAGATCAGCTGCTTTCTGATTAACAGTGATATCGGGTTCTTATTTCATTACACATGAAGCATTAAAGAGACTTAAATTTCAACATCACAATCAACAGGATTTTTCAAAATGCTTTGTGATTTGTGTTTTTCTGTTTGAGAGAAAATCAGAGATTGTATTACTTGTTCTCACAATTAAAAAAAAAAGAAATTAGCAATTTCAATGTTTGTGTTTTTCATTCTTCCTAAAATGCATTTATGTTTTATTAATAACAAAAAATGCATTTATGTTTGAAAATAGGTGGGCGCACAGGGGGTGGGGGCGCCAGAAGGTAGCCTCGCCTTGTGTGCAAAAAAACTTGGCACCGGTCCTGGTGGGGAAGGAAGGTGGGATGTGTGTGGGTGCATGTGGGGATCATAAATGCTGTAGATAAAGCATCTTTTCCCAATAATGACCACAAGTGAAATGACCTGTCTGATCTTTCATGTGCTTGGCAGCTTACTAAGCTGAAGTGTGTCCCAGTGTTTTTGGTTTACATAAGTGCCTTCTCATTCTCTCCCCCCTTCCCCATTGCTTAAGCATCACGTTGAGGACTCTGATGCATCTTTAGTCTTCTGGGTTGTCCGTTGCTTGTGAATGTCACTGCTGGGAGACCACAGGATCTCTGAGTATTTATGAGGGAAATACTTTTCAAAACAGTGTATCTTGCTTGCTGCTTAGTTCATGTAATTAGGCTTTGAAGGACTGTTTTGGAAACTATCTGCTTAAAGGCTCTGATGTCGTGGAGAGGATGTCCTATGCTGGATGAGCACACTTCTGGTAACATGGGGTGTGGCCTAATATGCTAATGAGTGACACTGTCGGGGTGTGACCTAATATGCTAATGGGTTTCTGCTGTTGGGTGTGGCCTATTATGCTAATGAGTTCCTGCTGGGCTTCTTCTAAAAGAGCCCTAGTGACATCCCAGACCATGACTCCGGGCAATCTGGGCAAGGGGGTGCATAAAGATGTTAAATAACATCGGGGAGAGAACAGCCCCTTGTGGTACTCTGCAAACCAGCGGGTGTCTTTAGGACAGCTGCTCCCCTAATGCCCCCCCCCTGTCCCCAACCTTGTAGGAAAGAGGCCAACCACTGTAAGGCAGACCCCTGAATCCCAGTGTTGGCGAGGCAGTGGATCAGTAACTGGTAGTCAACTGTGTTGAACGCTGCCAACAGGTCTAACAACAACAGTATTGCCACTCTGCCTTGATCCAGATACCTCCTGTGGTTGTCCGTGAGGACAACCAGTACCGTCTCTGTCCCATGGCCAGGGTATTTATACATGTACCACACGTTTAATACAGCATAGCTCAATGATGTAATGTGGAACCAGTCTAAATGGAAAATTGTGGTTTGAAATTAACAGAAATTCTAGCTATTTCAGAAATTACTATATTGAATAATTTCTGCTAAGATAATGAAAGAATACAAGAAAATCCCTGCTGGATCAGACCAGAAACTTACTGACCAACAAACATATCTACATGCCTCCGGCTACGATCCTAAACATACCAAAGAATCCATTGAACACAGCCAGGCTCTACGCTACAGCCACATTTGTTCCAATCCTACAGACAGAGATTCTCACCTGAGGGATCTACAACAAACCTTTTTGGAACTAAAACATCCACCTGATGAAGTCAAGAAACAGATTAACAAAGCCAGAATGGTACTCAGAGAAAACCTGTTGCAAGACAGGCCCCAAAAGAGACAATAACAGAACACCACTAGTGGACACATACAGCTCTCAACTCAAAACAGTTCAATGCATCACCATCCTCTACTGGATAATGACAGTCCTCTTTCACAAGTACTGGGGAGCAAACATTTTCTTGCCCACAGACAGCTCCCCAATTGTAAACAACTCACCCACAATAATACACCTAATTTGAACATGGACACTGGTACCAAAGCTTGCAATAAACCCAGATGCCAATTTTGCTACCACATACTCCCAGATAACACAATCACTGGACCTAACAACATTAACTACATCATCTCAGGCTTATTCACTTACACAACTTCTAACATTGTATATGCCATTAAATGCCAACAAACTGCCATTAAATGCCAACAAACTTCAGTTCTCTACAGAGGGCAAACAGATCAAACCCTACACCAAAGGATAAATTGACAAGAATCTGACATCAAGAATAATGGTTTTTATGATGGATGTTAATTGCATTTATATATGCTGTAACTGCAGGGGGCTCTCAGCACACTTTCCCCCTCTCTACTGCCAGTTTGCCCTCTTGGTGTAGTTTGGTTAAGTGTGTGGACTCCTAATCTGGGAGAACCGGGTTTGATTCCCCACTCCTCCACTCGCACCTGGCTGGATGACCTTGGGCAAGCTGTAGTTCTGATAAGAGCTGTTCTTGAAAAAGAGCAGTTTCTGTCAAGAGCTCTCTCAGCCCCACCTACCTCACAGGGTGTCTGTGGTGGGGAGGGGAAGGGAAAGGAGTTTGTAAGCCGCTCTGAGACACCTTTGGGTAGTGAAGGGCGGGGTATAAATCCAATCTCCTCCTCCTCCTCTTCTACACAGAGGTTTATGACACCCTCCACTTTAAACACAAATACAAGTTTATTTAAAATAACACTGGGGGACAAGGTTATATACAGGGAGTCAATCAGTTGTTCAGGTTTTCTTTTGTTCCTTTTTTTCCTTTTAAACTTTGGACTGCTCTTAGGTCTTTTAGTTTTCTTCCAGACCACACCCTTCTTGCACAGTCCATCTTTTATCTCTATGTTCTATTGAAGGCTCTCCCACAGTCTAGCGCAGTGATGGCAAACCTTTTAGACACCGAGTGCCCAAACTGCGACCCAAAACCCACTTATTTATTGCAAAGTGCCAACACGGCAATTTAACCTGAATACTGAGGTTTTACTTTAGAAAAAACAACTCATACATTAACTTAAGATGATCCAAACAAAGTAAGGAAAGCAATCCCAAATGCTTTCATTTACTTAAAATTATTTGGCAGAGAATTCAACACTTTAATGATGGTCTGGGCCTGGCTGGGGCGATGGCACGCGTGCCCACAGAGAGGGCTCTGAGTGCCACCTCTGGTACCCGAGCCATAGGTTCGCCACCACTGGTCTAGCGTCTCCTTAAACTGCTTCACTTGCAATTGGTCCCGAGCTAGAACTGTATAACCTTCCCCAACAGGATTTCTTATAGAGGAGCACTATGTGTGTCTGAGTTTTTCACCAGGAGTTTCTATCATTAAATTCCTCAGCAGCTCACAGGGTCCAGCCTCCACACTCTCCCTCCCATCCGAGAGCACCCTTTCTCTCCTTCCTCTTCTGGTCAGCAGTCAGCCATTAACCACCTTTTCCAACTGTTTTTTCTCTCCCTCCAGTTCAAAACTGAAAATTCCAAAACCATTACGTCACACACTCTCCCTCTGCCTCTCTGGTCATGTGACCACTCAGCTGCAGGCTACCTTCCAAGCAGCTACCTATGTGTGTAAACTTTGCTCTGAAATTAAGCTTCCTGTTATATATGCATTTTATTATGTAAGCTGCCCTGAGCCTGCCTTGGCAGGGAGGGCAGGGTATAAATTGAATGAATGAATGAATGAATAATAACAAAACTGAGAAACCTGTAGGAGAACACTTCAACCTCCCAGGACACTCAATGGAGGACCAGATAGTAGCTGCTTGATTGCAAAATAATTTCTGAAACAGACTAGAATGGGAGACTGCTGAGTTAGAACACCCTGGACAATGGCACCCCAAGGGCTTAATAAAGATACTGGGTTCTTATCTCACTACACATGCTAATGTCATTCAGTTCTCACATCTGTTTGAAAATTCCTTTATTATGCTGTATGCTAACCTGCTGCTACTCACAGGTTATATCAATTGCCTTAATCCAGTTTTAGCTACATTTGCTGCTATTTACAGGTCTTACCAATTGCTACTATTCACTGGTTTTACCAATTGCCTTAATCCAATTTTGGCTCCAAGTGGCCCTTCCTGGCAATGGTTGGTGAATTCTGTTTCACTGTATCTGAAGAAGTGTGCATGCACATGAAAGCTTATACCAAGAATAAAACTTTGTTGGTCTATAAAACTTTGTTGGTCTTGTGCCACTGGACTCAAACCTTGTTCTGTATATGGAGGTTCCCTTTATACACCATGATTAGTAACCATTGACTAGTAGCCGGGGTTGGACTAGATAGTCTGTATGGCCCCTTCCAACTCTATGATTCTGTGATGGGATCTATCCTCCCTGAATCTGTCTAATCCCTTTTTAAAGTAACTTAAGATCATGGCCATCACTAAGTCCACTGACAGTGAATTCCACTATTTAATTACTCATTGAATAAAGAAGTATTTCCTTTGGTCTGTTTTGAACCTAGTTGAAGTCCAGCAATTTCACTGGTTGCATTATGGGAGAAGAAAAATCTTTCTCCATCCACGTTCACCACCCTATGCATAAGTTTATAAACCTCCACTTTATCCAGTGTTGCATTAGTTTGATATTTACCGGTAGCTACATTTATTTACTTCATCTATTCTCTGACTTTCTCCCCAATGGAACCCCAAATAACGTACATCATTCTCCTCTATTTTATCCTCATAACAACCCTGCAAGTTAGGTTAGTCTGAGTGTGACAGACCAAAGGTTCCGTGGCAGAGTAGATATTCACTTCTTTGACATTCCACAGGCAGATATAATTAGACGGTGCTTCCTTCAAAGCATTAGTGACCATAGCCGTAAATGCAGGTGGGAGACGCAAACCGGCCAGTGAAGAAACTGTTTGGAGAAAGGGGTGACAGAGAGACTGATTCGATCCTCTCTTAAACTCACATCATCACTTTGTATGGCCAGGAGTCATCTCCAATTAGCTGCTAACAGTAACGGAGAATTATGCTATGGTTGGTGGGGTTTCATGCATCAATTGTGCTTCAGTGCAGGGATTACGCAGTAGATAATCACAGGTCGCCAAAACAAAACTGCATCCTTCATACGACACACCTCTTGCTAGGTGGCTACAGCTTAAAAATGTTCCATAACAACCGCAGTCCTCCTTTCCAGCTCCTCCATAACCTAATTTTAGCCGTTCTCCCTCCAAGAGAGCATGACCCTCCCTCTAGCCACGCCCCCAGAGCCCTACCGCCATTTGGCCCCGCCCCTCGCCCTTTCCCCGACGAGTGGGTGTGACCTCTCCTTTGAGTTCCCTCCCGCTCTCTCCTTCCTCCTCGTGGCGATGGGGGAGGGCGAGCGGTGGGTTGGCGCAGTGCGCTTGCGCCCCGTGCGCGAGGAGGTATCCGGCAGGTTGCAGCCAGTGGTGCCGCCGTGAGAATCCGCCCGGTCGTTGGCGGTTGCTGTCGTCGATATTCCAATCGAGAAGGAGAGGGAAGAAGGACAGAGCGACGGTTGTTGAACGGCCAGGGTGGTTGGCTGGCGGGCGAGTTCCTCTTTGGACTGGCGAGGAGCTGCAGCCATGGAGGTCCCGCCGCCGCTGCTGCAGTCGCTCGCCTGGGGCTGGGGAGGGTCTGCGGAGGCTGCGTGCGAAGCCAAGCTCCGCCTCGGCGCCGAGCGGGGAGCCCAACAACAAGCCTGAGGGCGGCCTCGGAGCCTGTTGAGGGGGGTCCAGCAACAAGGCTGGGGGCCGAGCGGTGTCGCTGAACGTCCACCTCTCTGCCGCCGGCGTCGCAGCAGTCCCGGAGGGGGAGGCGCTTGGCTCTCGGGCTGGCGGGCTGGGGTGGGGGGCGCCTCGCCACCGAACAAACCAGCCTCTTCCCTCACCTCCCCAGCGCTTCTCCCCCAGAGGGACGGTCGCCTCGCCCCGCGCGGTTCTTCCCTCGGGCCGCCGCAAAGAGACAAAGCTGCGCTGGCGTCGCCGCCTGCGCCTCTTCAGTCGCCTTTTTCTCCGTCTCCTTGGCAGAAATTTGGAGGTAGGCCGATCCAGAGTAGAGCTCCATCGGAAAGCCGGCGTGAAGGACTTCCTGGCCTCTTAAGGATAATCCGTGTAAAAGCTTTTCGATACGAGGGTTTTTGTCTCGCTGGCTGTCGCCTCGCTATCTACCCTGCCAACTGTGATAGCGCTTTGAATATACCCAGGCTTATTTTCCTCTGAATTGGTTATCTTTAAAAAAAAAAAAAGTCAAGAGGGCGTAGGGCTTCTCCCTGCCTTCCCTAATCCGTATCAGTTTAAGCTTCCTCAACGGTCTCAGTGGCAGAAAGGGCTGCCTTTCTGCCAGGCACCCAGGATGGCTTTTTCTCTTCATGTGGTTGTAATTCCTTTTTGACTATGGCATGGAATGAATACGTGATGGATTTCTGCACACTGTAGATACAAATACAGTTATTTTGCAAAGTTTTGATAAAAATTAACCGAAGGCACTTCTAAGGGCTGAAGATGATCCTGAAGTGTGTTTTACCTTCCTGGAACTGTTCACCTGCTGTGCCCGTTTTGGTTCTCTTTAATTGTTATATTCTCCTAGCTAGTGCGGATAATACAAATCAAGCATATTATTCAGCCCTAGTAAACGTGACTGTATGGAATTCTGAGCGTTCTGCACCTACTTTACTAAGACTTAACCGTGGACGCTATGGCCAGGATTCTCCCAAAGTAGCTGTCAAAGGTCTGCTTGTGGCACCTTTACCAATCAATGGAGGTAAGCCTTTCCTATTTTTTCCCTCTCTTTTCTGTGAATAATGACGAGGATGCATGTCTGAATAGAAATATGGATTTAAGTTTCATGTTAGTTTGCAGAATCAATCTGAAACCCCATGCCTTCCCAAGCTCCAAAGATTCCAAGGGCTGAGTCACCTGTTTACATATTTTCTGTAATCTTCCATATCAAAAAGTAAAGTGCTATGGCATTATGGTGGATGGCTGTTTCTTTGGTGGATGCCTAGCAATGTAATTTTGAAATTGCCTTGTCGTCCTAATCTGTGTCACAAAATGTGACTATAATAAATATGTGGCTGCAAATTCATATATCATATCAGTACTCTCATCTGGTAGGTGGGACTGGGTGAAGTTGCCTGGTGAATTGAACTCAGTGGCAGGCAAACCTACTTTTGTTGTCATGGAAGGTGTGAAATGGCCTATATGAGCAATGAAAGGCACTGATAGAAAACTGAAACACTTCTAAATCTATTATGAAACTGCACTGGCTCCTTAAATAAGTACAGTACAATATTAATATTTGTGTCACACAAACTTTTAGCATTGTATCCCGTGCCATCAGAACTTGTTCCAAGTTAAATATCAACTATGTACTTATTGGTGTTTCAGATCTTCACTTTTGATTCCGGAAAAGAAAAATAAAGGGAACAAAGAGAACTCTCTTAAGTGCTGTCTTATTTCTGAGGAATTTGAAGATGTTTAGAATCATTTGTCAATGACAAGGTGGAATAATTGGTTTCATTGTTCTGTGAAATAGCACATCTTAGTAAAGTAGGTATAGAATGCTCAGGATTCCATACAGTTACATTTACCAGTTTGGTTATTGTTATAGACATGAATGAACTCTTCAGGTACATTAAATGGTATATGTAGTGGGCTTACAGCACTTTTTAGAGTTGCTTTTGGATTCCTATAGACATCCGAAATAAATGAAGCAGACATTTTGGGCACCACAATTTAAGAAGGATATAGTCCTATGATGAAAGGTTGAAGGAGTTGGGTATGCTTAGCCTGGAGATGAGATGACAGAGATGATAACTATCTTCAAATACTTGAAGGGCTGTCATATAGAGGATAGTACAGAGTTTTTTTCTGTTGCCCCAGAAGTTCAGACCAGAACCAACGGGTTGAAATTAAATCAAAAGAGTTTTTGGCTAAACATTAGAAAGAACTTCCTGACAGCGGTTAGAATCATAGAGTTGGATGGGATCTCTGGGGTCATCTAGTCCAACCCCCTGCACAATGCAGGAAATTCACAAATACCTCCCCCTCCACACCGGCAGTGACTGGGGTTCCATACCCAGAAGATGACAAAAAATCTCCAGGATCCCTGACCAAACTGGCCTGGAGAAAACAGGCTTCCTCGGGAGGTTTTCAAACAGAGGCTAGATGACCATCTGACAGCAATTCTGAGTCTGTGAACTTAGGCAGATCATGAGAGGGAGAGCAGGAAGGGATGCATAAGTGCTTAGTTCTTGTGGCCCTTTCTTACACGCCCAGAGAAATGCTGATCGCAGGAACAATTTTTCTCCAGACCAGTTTGGCTGAAGATCCTGGAGGGGGGTTTTTTGGTCATCTTCTGGGTGTGGAACAGTGGTCACTGTGGGTGTGGAGGGGGGAGGTATTTATGAATTTCCTGCACTGTGCAGGGGTTGGACTAGATGACCCTGGAGGTCCCTTCCAACTCTGTGATTCTATAAGTGTAGTATATTTTTACTTGATATGGGCAACACACTGTAAATTACATACAATTGCAGTTTAATTTTCGGGTCCTTGAACTAATATGTATGTTTTCACGGTCAAGTACATTCAAGCTCCTTCCCTTCTCCAATATAACATCTTAGGGCTTCTGTGAACAACTTTATTTTTACTAGTTTTTAAAACTCCTGGGCCACCTTTCCAAATGGTGTGCTATGTATACAAAACAGTGTAAAATAAAAATGAAGTGTACAAGCAGCAGCAAATACTAAAACACTTCGTGTCAGTTTCAAGATGTTAGGACTTAGTAGAAAAACAGTGTTTTAACATGATGGCTAAAAATTTGAAATTATGGACACTGAGCCGCTTTGAGGAGTGGTACTAGAGCTGTGGCATCAACACAGGAAAAATAGTCTTTGGATCTACTGGACCACTGACTGCAGAGAATTTCAGTTAGTAGGAAGGTTCACTTTGGAGCTGTTCCTAAGATATGCTAGGCCCAGGCCCTTCAGGCCTTTATAGCTAATGCTGAATACTTCAGAAATGTGAGAAAACCGGTAATGCAACTGAGAAACAAGTGGTGAAATATACTGTATAAGTCATACTCCAAACAGCAAGCAGAACATGGTATTCAGCTGCAGCTTTGTACAACTTTTGATGTTTAGATGTTAGCTGGAAAGTATGCAAGGGATCAGATTAGAGGTTGTAGGTGGCTGGGTTAGTCCCCCCCCCCCGCCCCCAAAGCTGTGTAGTACTTTTTATTAGGAACAACTAAAAATCACAAAACAGAGTATGAGCTTTGTATTTCTCCAGAATTTGCAAGGGTGGAAAATGATCAGTAAAAGTCTGTTTTTTCATCTTGGTCAGTAATTTGTCAGTTTTTTTAAAAAAATGGTCAATAAAGTAAGTATTTCTTTGATTTTTGTGAATGTAGTTTGTGTTTTTCTGTTTTTATTAGTGCATTTTTGGGGAAATGTGATGACTTCCCAGTGAGAAGACAGATTGTTTTCAGTTTAGTTATGAAGTACTTTAAGGACTTTGTTCCTAAGAGTAAAAGTGATTTGGTGAAATCTTCCAAAGTATAGAAACATAAGTAACCTCTTAAAATATGAGACAATGAAAGTAGAGGTGATGGATATTGTGGGATTCAACATGGCACAGCTCATGCTAGAAGGAGTTGAGAAAGCAATGGAAGTAGAGGACAAGGGGAAAAATGCTTGTGGATGCAATGCAGAAAACTGTTGAGAAACAAAAGAGTTTGTGAATAACTTTATTTATTCAATTTATACCCTGCCCTCCCTGCCGTAGCAGGCTCAGGGTGGCTTACAAAGAGATTAAACATATAGGTAACAAATTATATACCATCTTAAAACAAATAATAAAACTCTACATTATCATAAAGTGCTATTAAGTGATCAGGTACTTATAAGAATGCTTACAGAAGGCAGAGCCAATACTAGTGTTGTAATCAGATTATCTATATTGGTGGTTGGCTCGTCTTGGTCTCTATCTTTAGGCAACAGCACAGGCTGTTGGTGGTAAGCCAAGGACCAGGGCACTGTCACTTCTGTTATTTGATGTTATTTGGTGCTGCTGCTTAGTCAAAGGCCTGGTGAAAGAGCTCCATCTTGCAGGCCCTGCGGAACTATAAAAGGTCCTGAGAAGAACTATAAAAGGTTCTGAGAGCCTTGATCTCTTCTGGGAGCTCATTCCACCAGTACGGAGCCACCACTGAGAAGGCCCTAGCCCTGGTTGTGGCCAGCCTGGCATCTTTAGGACCTGGGAGGCCAATCTATTTTGTGACCCTGAGCGCAGTGCTCTCTGGGGAACATGTGGAGAAAGGCGTTCTCTCAGGTATGTGGCCCCTGACCATAAAGGGCTTTAAAGGTAAGTACCAGTGCAGTACTTTCAGCACAGGCTGGATGTTGTCCTGCATAGGGAGGCCCATCAGAAGCCTGGCTGCAGCATTTTGCACTAGCTGTAGCTTCTGGATTTGGGTCAAGGGCAGCCCCATGTAGAGAGCATTACAGTAGTCCAGTCTCGAGGTGACCATTGCATGGATCACTGTCATCAAGTTGTTGAGTTCGAGGAAGGGAACCAACTGCCTAATCAGCCGGAGGTGGTAAAAGGCTGATTTGGCAGTGGCTGCTACCTGGGCCTCCATTGTTAGTGTGGCATCCAGGAGCATTCCCAAGCTCCTAACCTCCAGCGCTGGCACCAATGGCACCCCATTGAAGGTCGGAAGTAGGATCCCTACCCCAAGGCTCAGGCACAGGACCTCCATCTTCATCAAATTCAGTTTCAGTTGGCTCAGTCAGAGCCAACCAGCCACGGCTTGCAACGGCCAGTCCAGATCTTCCAGTGTAGAGTCAGACTGCCTGCCCAGCAACAGATAGAGCTGGGTGTCATCCGCATACTGGTGACATCCCAGCCCATGCCGCTGGGCAATGCAATTTTGAAAATAAAATATCAAGAAAAAGCACAAGGATCACAGCAGAAACTAAAAATATAAACTAAAAATATAAAATGCTCTTAGGAACATAAAATGCCTGGGCATTACAAACTTCTCTCCCCCCCCAGTCTACTCTGTGGCAGTGACTCTCCAGTGTAATGTCCCACTTTGGCTCTGGGTTCCCAGGTTAGAGTGTTCACTCAGGCACTCGCTGTCAGGTCCATTCAGCAGAGACAAGCTGGCTCAAAACATGAGGTATGTATTTGCAAGTAGACAACTCCATTAAGTAACAGCTTCAACTATACAAACACTGGAAAGTGGACCTCCCTGAGCTTCACTCCATTGAAATACATTGCAGCACAGACAAATTTGCAAAGAAAATGAGGAATGGATTTCCCATTAAGGTCTTTGGGCCCAGATAGAGTACTCTGGGACTGGAATGACAGCCACCAGCGTGAAATAACAGTCCCTGGGAGTAGCAGAAGTGTTCTGAGATTGGAATGAGGGCCCCCATAGTGGAATTCCATTGCCAGAATGCTGCTGCTACTCCCAGGGGCTGTCATTCTACTCTGTGCCCTGTCATTCCAGTTCCAGAACACAGATTATATTGCTTGGGACCATCATTCTACTCTAGGAGCTGTCATTCCAATCCCAGAGCACTGTTTCTATTGCTGGAAACAATCCCAGTCTATCTGGGTGCAGAGACCATAATGGAAAAATCCATTCTGTATTTTCTTTGCAAGCCCAGAAGAGCTTCCTGCCTAAGCATGCAAAGACAAAGATGGAAGGAGCTGGGAATTTCGGCAGCCTCAAGCTTCAAAGGGTGAGGACAGGAGGGGGAGAAAAGAGCTGTGGGCTTGATTAAAGCCATGGGTGGGCTGCTTCCAGCCCGTGAGCCTTAAGTTTGACACCCCTGTTCTAAATGAATGTTTTTGAGCAGTTCCTTTGCAGCTAGTTCTTGGTGAGATTTAGGCTTCTATAGTTTCTTTTATTTATTTATTAAATCCCCGGAGGGATATTTTTTTTATTTTGCAAGTACTACAAAAACTACAAAGAAATATTAGGGAAGGGACTACGACTAAGGATAAAGGAAAGCAAACCACACTAAACTAAAACCCCAAGAGGAGGAGATCTTTTCACTGTTAGTAAAAATGTTAGTACAGTTAGTTTTAGTGTCACGATATACTTGTAGAGTTCTTGCTTATAACAATTCGCTTGTTATATGTTATTTTGTTTGTTGTTATGAGAGAAGTCTCTGATCATCTTCTTATTTTTCGTTTCAAAAGGCCATTTTCCAAGTCCTTCTGCCTTTACTTCGGCTTTCACTTGTTTAACTTGATGTACCTTTTCAGTGTGCTTTGACCCACAGGTGGTTTTACCTTCATTTTTGGGTGTTGTTGTCAATCTTTTAGATTGGGAACTATGGTAAAGATTGCGAATTTCCCCAAGAGCACAGAGAGAGCTCAGCAGATGGGTTATGCAAATAGAATCTGAAACCTCTAGAGATCTAGTACAGTTCTGTAAACAGAAAAGGGTTCTCCTCTCTCCAGTTGAGCTCTCTTGACTCCTAATACAAGTTCTTCTGCTTGAGTTTGTAGACATTTGAGACGTCTTCTTGCCTGCCAATCTCAAGGCCCCATGTTGTCTTTCTGTGCCTGAAGAGGGCCTTGACGTTTCAAGTTTTCCCAGTTCAAGCCCTGGAATCCTTGGCACTAGGTGGGTACAAAAAATTTGATATTTTTTGGTTTGGGGTCTATTGGACCTGAAAAAATACCAGTATTTCCGAAAAGTCCCAGATCCCAATACCAGTATGGTATGTGGATCCAGGATTTTTCAGAAATCCTGAATTTCGGGGGGTCCAATAGACCTGAGAAGAAAAATGCCAACTTTTTTTTAAGCCAGCCCAACCCTAGGTCTGACTTGGCTTCTCTTATGGCATGATTTAAACTGTGCTGTAGGAGAAGCTGGTTTCAGGATCCACATGTGGCAGACCTGGCTGGGAGGGCTTCTCCTGCGGACTGGTTTAAACCATGCTGTGGGAGAACCATGCATGTGGCAGAAGAAGAAGAAGAAGAGGAGGAGGAGATTGGATTTATACCCCACCCTTCATTACCCAAGGGAGTCTCAGAGCAGGTTACAAACTCCTTTCCCTTCCCCTCCCCACAACAGACACCCTGTGAGGTAGGTGGGGATGAGAGAGCTCTTTCCAG
>NW_015165848.1:465343-471932 GCF_001447785.1 Gekko japonicus | reverse complement strand
ACCGCCCTTCCCTGCTGTGGGAACAGCGTCCGCCATCGCTGTTCCATAGACCGGAAATCTCTATTATTTATATATTAACCTTATATCCTGCCCTACCCCACAAGTGTGCTCAGGCCAGCTGACAACATTTAAAATAACAATAAAACTGGTAATATAAAAACAATTAAACAATTTAAACCATCAAAGCAAGATGGCACAAAAACACTAAGAGTCCAATGTTGTATTTCTTTCTCACTTCAGTTCTTACCTTTCCTGTTCCTCTGCTGTTTTCTTTGTATGCTCTTTGCCAGTAGCATTTAATCTGCATATGCCTTCTTCATCTGTTGAGGTGACATTTGCATAAATATGGATGGTAGCTTCTTGAAACATTTAAAAATTGGATCAGTTTTAAGAAGGGACATCACATTCACCCTGGATAAATTATGTAATAAACACTGTACTTTATGCTCTATTTTAAAATGAATTGTAGAATTTTAAGAACTATTGCTAGAAAATGTTTGGTTTGGATAAATCTGAACTCCTGAAGCCACAAAACATTTCAGCCATCTTTACATCTAAATTCCACTTCAGTCAGATTGTCTGCATCTAGTTCTCAACCCCAGCCATACACAGAATGAACACCTGTGCTGCCAGACCTAGGAAATATTAAAAGAGCACACTGATGGCGTGGAAGCGGTCTCCAAAATGGTCTTATGATCTCTCTCAGTGATGTGAAAAGGTAGTGGGACTGAATACAGTATGAAATGATGTACAGTTGTTCCTTTTTTAAAAAGAAGAAGAAGAAACTACAAAGCTTGTTTCCCAAACTGGACCCAGAGAAGGGGAAATTAGCGTTTAAAGGGTTCCAGAAAGGACCAGTGCTCCCTCTAAGCTATGGAGTCTTGTGAGCAAAAATTCTACTTTGTGAACTACTGGCATTAAAGCTGTGAGTGAGTGCTTTGGCTACTGCATAAATTAGTTTGCTCTGGAGCCATCCTTCCTGAGCTAAGACAAAAATGTGTGAGCCGGAGGCTAAAAAACTGAGCTAGCTCACACTAACTCAGCTTAGAGGGAACACTGGAAAGGTCTAACGTAGGACTTTGGTCTATGTATACCAGGGTCGGTCTTGGTAGGGGTACCCCACAATAAAAGTACAAAGAGAGAGTGTATGATTTTAAACAAAATTTTATTGTATACAAAATAAAATAAAATGAATAAAAATGTAAAGAACCTACACTGAGCACCTAAAAACTAATTCCCTAGGTAACCACACACACATACACGCACACACCCCAACAAGAGGTCATACTTATAGAAGGAAGGAGGGAGGAAACTGGGAAGTTTTAGGGAAGGGACATACAACCTGAAATCTTGGGCTTGAAGTCTGGGGGGTTCCAGGACAAACACAGCTGAGGTCCAAAGAGCAGAGCAAGGAGCCAGCTAAGCAAGGAGAAAAAGCCTGCAAAGTGCAGCAGGGATCTCAGCAGAAAAACAGAGTTCTGACCAGCAGAGATCTGGATCAGGGATCTAAAGAACAATTTGCTATGGCATGGGTATCTTCCTTGATGGACAGAAGATTTCCAGGATAGGTGAGATTTGGGCCATCCTGGCTTTGGATTGGGTCAAGATAAAAAGTTTCAATCTCACTGCCTGGTTTAAAGTTAACTGCTGTCAAACTTTGGTGGGAAAAATACCTTGATTAGGTTATTGTGAGCCAACAGTTCTGCATTGACACAGAAGTTTGGGTGAGTCAAGATAGCTCCTGAAACAGGACGGGAGTGTAAATTAATTACTTGAGTGCCCTTCTTGATTGTATAAAAAAAGGAAAAAGAGGAACCAAGTGTTGGTTAATTAATGTAATAGTAACTTCCTTGGACTGGGCAGACACCTCTGGGGTATGCCAGGATATTCCAGTGTTGAAAAGTCTTTTGTTGTTGAGAATGAAGTCTGGTCTTATTGAGAACCCTGAGCTTAATCAGTTTGTGATGCCAGCACACTTTCTTCTGTCCCTGGGAATTTCCAATGTCGTGGCAGAACCCAGGTGCCTTTATGAGAGACTCCCTACGTTTCAGGTACCCTTGGCACTTAGGCTGTAAATGGGGGTGCCTATTAAAACAAGTCCAAAATAAGATCGGGACTCCACTAACTCAAGGGAGGCTGGAGGACAGGGTGGGATCCTTACAGGCTTTCTACCATTCTGTTGGCAAAAACAGAACCAAATTATAGTAGAACATACACTTTCCATACAGGAACAGTGGGATAGGATCCTACAGTCCTCCTCTTCCTTCATAACACACACAGATGTGATAGCTTGCACTACCTTAATTATCAGTTTAATACATGAAATCCACTGCCACAGGAGGTGGTGGTGGCTACAAGTACGGATGGCTTCAAGAGCGAATTAGAAAAACATATGGAGCAGAGGTCCATCAGTGGCTATTAGCCACAAGGTGTAGGTAGGAACTCTCAGTCTGGGGCAAGTGATGCACTGGGGCAAGTGATGCTCTGTATTCTTGGTGCTTGGGGGGGGCAACAGTGGGAGGGCTTCTAGTGTCCTGGCCCCACTGCTGGACCTCCTGTTGGCACCTGGTATTTTTGGCCACTGTGACAGAGTGTTGGACTGGATTGGCCATTGGCCTGATCCAAAATTGGTTTCTCTTATGTTCTTTTGTTTAATATATGCTGTTACTGGGTATAGAATCTAGAAGATGGTGGTTCTTTAGGTACCATGCTCCTGAAGTTGTTATTTTATGGCATTCTTACTTTGTGAGACACTTCAAGTAGGTCTCTGGAGTGGCAGCATATAAACTTTCTCAGATATGAAAGATCAATGCCAGAACTTTGAGTTATGCTCAGAAACAAACTGGAAGCTGATGCAGATCTTGTCCATGAGTGATGTGAAAGGTTGACTGAAATCACATTGTTCTCCCTCTGAGGTGGAGGACATCTCTGTGGGTTATTCCCACCGTGCCTTTAGGGAGGCAGGAAATAGTTTTTTCCCTTCCTGTTGGCGCCTCCGGAGTAGCCCATCTCCAGTTCTGTTCCTGCCTCACTATGGAGAAGCAGCACAGTCTAGCTAGTCCTAGCTGTACCTTAAAGAACCTATCTTAATTTCCTCTTTTTTCAAAGCCTTTGCCTTGCCTGTTTCACCTTTTCTTCCTCTACTTCTCTCCTTCCTCTTTTCTTCTGCTCCAATCTTGGAGTGAAGACTTCAGGGGTCCATTGACCCGAAGAGAAGTTTACCAGCCACTATGGCGGCAAAAGAGCTTCCCGAGGTTTTTTCCTCGGGCAATGAGGGAGAAGCGCGTGCCGTGTCGGCGGCGGCACAGGAAGACCTTGGAGTCGATCAGCCTTCGCGATTTGATTGTGCACCCCCAACATCAGCTGCTTGAGTAGCGGCGCAGAGCACCCAGAAGCGCCATCAGCAGCCTGAAGAGGATGAGCCCGCCATTTTACAGGCGCGCCTTCGGGCAGGTGGCGACCATCTTGGGGATCCGGCCTCGGATCTCTGCCAGTGGCGATCCCGGGAGCCGCAGGGACTGAAGGAGAACGTCTCTCCACCTCTCTAGTCCTTTTGCAGCTAGATTAAGGTGGTGCACAGACGGGTAAGCCCCCAGAACATGGGGTCTTGATTGATTCATCTGAGCTGATGGAGTTTATTAGGCCCAATTAAATACCAGACCCGAAGTTCCACTACAACAGGAGGCCCAGGATCCAAGTCATCCAATAACTTTTCCCTCTGGCTGGCCCACCAAGGCAGCAAAAAAGGCTCTCTCACCCCCCCCCCCAAGAGACCTGCAGAGGAACAATGGGGGAGGAGTTAGAATCCAATGCCTCTTCCATGGAAGATAGGGAAGAGGATGAGTTTTTATCTGAGGACGAGGGTGAGGAACTGAAGCTTCCTGAACAGTCCAGTAGATTTTTTAAATCTGAGGACTATCAATACCTCCTATCTAAGGCGGTTAAGGCTCTAGAGCTGCATGATGTACCTGCTTCTGAATATCAGAAGGCGGCCAGAACTAAGTTTAAATCCAAATCAGGTGGCAACCGGGAGTTCTTTCCTCCTGAGGAGTGCACGGAGAAGGTGTTCCCCTTTCCAGAGTACTTCGAATGTCAAATTAAGATCTGGTTGGGACAAGCCTGTGGTTAACAAGCAGTTTCCCGCTTTCACAAAAAAATTGTATGCTATGCCTAATTATGCTGATGAGTTGTTACAGGTTTCGCCCGTGGATGCATTCCAGACTGCTGGCTTAGTCTCTGAGGATGGACTAGGCAACCTCAAGGAAGCAACTGATAAGAAGCTTGAAGCAACTCTTTGAAGAATTCACGAGTCCGTTGCCATGATGGTCAGAGTGGCCTACAGCTTCCATCGCTGCCAGGGTATCCATAGTCTGGCTGAGGAAATTTGTTCAGCTCATCCCAGAAAACAACCGTGCATTACTGGAAGGAATTTCCCGCACTCTCAAGTCTGATTCCTTCACAGATGACGCTACCTTGGACATTATTTCCTTTGCTTCCAGGGGCCTGGCTTCTACGGCTGTAGCCAGGAGGATTCTTTGGCTGCGTGCTTGGCAGGCGGACGCACTCTCCAAATCTATCGTTACCGCCTATCCCTTCCAGGGGGATCGTCTGTTTGGTGAGGCACTAGACAACATTCTGGTGGAAACCAGGGATAAGAAAAAAGCCATGCCTAGATCCCTGAGACGCACGGACAGACGCAATCCTCAGTCCTTTCGTTCCCATACTCCCTGCCGTGTTTTTGTCAGGACACCAAGAAGCCTTCATGGGATTCGAACAAACAGTCCAGCAAGCGTGGCTCATTCAGTCCTCGATTCCACAGGACCCAGTTCAACAGGAACGATAAAGGAGACAGGCCAAGCCCAAACAGAATTGACTATGCCATGCTGCCGGTAGGGGCACGACTTCTCCATTTTGCCAAGACTTGGTCAGAGGCACAGGCGGATGCCTGGGCAGTGGAAGTCGTGTCCCAGGGATACCCAATAGAATTTCTTCGTCAGCCTCCAGAGAGATTCCTGCAATCACCTGCAAGCAAATCTGTGAGCAAGAGATCCATTGTCGACAAGGCCATACAGCATCTTCTGAGCATCAGAGCCATTGAACCAATTCCAGATTGCGAGAGAAACTGGGGAGTCTACTCTATATTGTTCGTGGTCCCCAAAAAGAACGGGGACTGGAGGGCGATTCTGGATCTCAAGTTCTTAAACAGATTCATTCGTCTGCACCATTTCCGCATGGAAACTCTGAGAGCGGTAGTGGACTCCTTATCCCCCAAGTTACAGAGTCACAGAAGGCAAATTAAATTATATGAAATGTTTATATGTTTTGATTCTATTTGCTTTTGTTTGTAGGAGTAATAACGACTTATAATGGAATGAGCAGATTAGAATAATTAGAAGTTTACTCACTAGAATATAATGTTAAGTGTTAGGATATGAATTTAGGGGTGGTGGTAAAAGTGTATACTAAAATTATTTGGTTTGTTTTGTATTGTCCTTAATGCGTTTTTGGTCTTTGCTAGTTTTATTTTTGTTTTTGAAAGATGTACATTGGAGAGAATTAAGTATTGTGCTCTTAGAGTATAGGAAATTATGAATGGGTGTAAATTTAAGGGTGCTGGAATGATTTGTTTTTGTTTGTAGGTGTAATCATGACTTATAATGGAATGAATAGATTAGAATAATTGGATGTTTACTAATTAGAATATAATGTTAAGTGTGAGAGGATAAAAAGTTAAGGGTGGTGGAATGAAATGATTTGAGCATGGTAAAAGTGTTTACTAAAATTACCTTGGTTTTTTATTGTCCTTATTGCGTTTTTGGTCTTTGCCAGTTTCATGTGTGTTTTTGAAAGATGTACATTGGAGAGAAATAAGTATTGTGCGCTTAGAATATAGGAAATGAGTGACTTCCGGCCGCAGCGGCGCGAATGGCGACCGGGTCTCAGGATGCTCCCGGAGCCGGATTGCCCAAGCGCAGTCTGGGGGGTCCCGCGTAAGCGGAGATCCTAAGGAGCCTTAGTGAAAAGGCTCCGAACCAGGGGGTGCTTTGGGGAGAAGCCTCTTGCCAACCAGAAGGTCGGGAATTGAGGCTCTCCTTCTACCCCAAACGGCCCCGGCTGCGACTTGCACTTATGGGGACTAGCAACGCCACCGGAACAGCGGAGTGATGGAGCGTTAAAGTAAAGTCAGAGGCAACGAGACAAGCGATGAACTGTAAGTTGGCGATGGAAAAAAAAGCGGTGGCTTTAGCGGGTTCCCCCCCCCGGGAAGCGGAAAGAAGGGAGGGAGGATTCCCCCCCCATTCGAATAAGAGACTTTTTAAAAGCGGGGGGGCGAAGCGAAAAGCTGTAAAAGCGCATTACCTTCTAGGAGGGAGAAGAAAGCGGCGAAGAGGGAGGCATCCCTGAGAGGCACAGCACAAACTTTTAAAGTGTAAACAAAGCTGTAACATGGCGGGGCAGAGAAAACTACTAGAGAAGCAGACAAAGAAGACGGGAGGGACTTCCTGTCCAAGCCCTTCCCCTGCTGGAACTGCTGTCAATCAACAAGAAGGTGAACTTGCGCGCCATCTGCTGGAGGAACTGCAAAAAA
>NW_015165848.1:401977-465290 GCF_001447785.1 Gekko japonicus | reverse complement strand
GAAGGATTGGTCTTTAAGTTTAAAGACAGAAGAGAAAGGATAGACTCTATCTTCAAGGCTCAAGACTTTTTGAAGAGGCACGCCAGCACAGAAGAAGAGGCAGAACTGGCCAAGTGGATGTCGGGACTAAGCGGGGAAGACAGCAGCTCAGAGGGAGAGGTGAAGGACGAGGAAGCTAAAGGAGCGACTGGTTCGAAGTACAACTTAAGAGACAAAAAAGGGAAAGACCCCAAAGTCTAAAGACTTTTTTCCGGATACTTTAAAAGCAAGATTAATCCCAGAAGGACATTATTAATATATTAATTGCTTGTTGTTAACAGAGATAGAAGAACAGAAGAGCGCCCAACTGCAGAAGAAGCCATTGACTTTAACTTTTGATATCAAAAGATTAATATACTAATACACTAACATCACTCAACTCTTTTCTTTATCCCTCTATATACCCTCCCTAATTTTCTGATTTGTAAAGCTAAATATCTCTCCTTTTTAGGAGAGGGAAATAAAAGTAAAAAAAAAAAAGAATATAGGAAATGAGTGTAATGGGTATAAATTTAAGGGTGCTGAAATGATTTGAAATGAGTTGATATAACGCAGGGCTCTTTTTGTAGCAGGAACTCCTTTGCATATTAAGCCACACCCCCTAATGTAGCCAATCCTCCAAGAGCTTACAGAGCTCGTCTTACAGGAGCTACTGTAAGGTCTTGGAGGATTGGCTACATTAGGGGTGTGTCGCTTAATATGCAAACGAGTACCTGCTACAAAAAGAGCCCTGTAAGGCAAAGTGTTTATTCAGGGGTAAACTATCAATGGAACTTTAGGATGGGGAAATAGCTAAGATGCAATTGGAAAGTATATTGATCCCATTATAGGTTTAGGGTAAATTTAATTATAAGTACTATAGTAGGTTTATATGGTAGACAATCTTGACTTAAAATGTAAGGAGGTAAACAGTAAACAATGAAAATGATGAAACAACCTTAAAAATAATAATGAGAAAATTGTTTGGATGCTGGAACTAATGGAAATTTATCTAGTATTTTATCCCAGGGGAACAAATTTGAAAATGATTAATTTAAGGTTTATAGAGAGGAGAAAGAAGGAATCTTAAAAGTTATTATTATTGGATGTGTGTAACTGAAAGTTCTCATCTTTGGTGATTGTGTAGAAGGAAAATTTATGTAGTTGGCTAGCCATGTTGCTTTGTAGAATTTATCTGAAGTATAAGGAATTAATTATATATGTATTAATAATTGTTGGTGAATATGCATTATTGTGAAAACCCAATAAAAAAACTGTACAGTTACACTGAAAACCTACAGTGAACTAAAGGGATTATATCTAAGTACTTGACATCTTAGTATTTCATTATTTGTAAAGAAATTATACTTTTGGGAATGAAACTTGAATTTATGGGATATCTGGTAAAATCTGCAGCTAAAGCTGACCATGCTTATTTGTTTATTTATTATCTAATTTATACCCCGCCCTCCCCACTTTACAGCAGGCTCAGGGTGGCTTACAGTAATAAATACAGTACAGTTAAAATCAAATAAAATCATCTAACAATTCAACACTCGACAGTAAACAATCATAATTTATAAAGTGCTGCTTAATAAATAGTTAGTTTTATAAAATGGCGTTCTTAAGAGTGTACACAGATCTCACTAACATTCTGCTCAAGTTCTTCCTAACAAACAGGTGGCGCAGGCTAGGTGTTGGGAACCAAGGGCCATGGTCATAGTTAAAGCTGTTAATGTGGTGGCGGCTCCTAATTAAAGGTCTGGTGGAAGAGCTCCATCTTGCAGGCCCTGCGAAACTATAAAATATCCCGCGGGGACCTGATCTCTTCCAGGAGCTTATTCCATCAGTACGGAGCTGCCACTGAAAAGGCCCTGGCCCTGGTAATAGCAAGCCGGCTTCTTTGGGACCCAGGGGGGTCAGTTTGTTTTGTGACCCCAACCGTAATGCTCTCTGGGGTAAATATGGGGAAAGGTGGTCCGCAGGTATGCTGGACCCTGGCCATATAGGGCTTTAAAGGTAAGAACCAGCACCTTGAAGCAAATTCGGTATGCTATTGGCAGCCAGTGCAGTGCCTTTAGCACAAGCTGAATGTGCTCCCTCCTGGGGAGGCCCATCAGGAGCCTGGCTGCAGCATTTTGCACTAGCTGCAGCTTCCGAATTTGCGACAAGGGCAGCCCCATGTAGAGAGTGTTACAGTAGTCTAGTTGTGACCATCGCGTGGATCACTGTTGCCAGATCATTGCGGTCGAGGAAGGGAACCAGCTGCGTAATCAGCCGAAGGTGGTAAAAAGCTGACCTGGCAGTGGCTGCTACCTAGGCCTCCATTGATAAGGAAGCATCCAGGAGCACTCCCAAACTCCTCACCTCCGGCGCTGGCACCAATGGTGCCCCATCAGAGGATGGGAGTGGAATCCCTACCCCCGCACTGCCACCACCCCCTATAGAGGAAAGCCTGAACACCAGGTCCTGACGTCACAGTAATGGCGACCCGTGTAGTCATAACATTCCCTGTGTGGCTGACTCGAGCAGGAGAAGACGATGCTGGTCTCTTTCTCCCGGGAGGCTTTCTGGAGTTGGTTTGGGTTTTTTTGTTTTTTGTTTTGCGCAGTGGCCGTTATTTTCTCGGATTGAAGAGGATTCATCTTGCTTGCTTGGTGGGTCGATTCCCTCCCCCTACTTTGCAGAAGTTATGTAGTTGCCTTCCACATTAATTTGTCCCTGAACTGCAACAACGTGAGTTGAAATGACAACTGGTTAAATTTAGATTCATTGAAGGCCACAATGTGAAGCTTCTATATTTTCCTCTAATTTACTCAAAAGAAGTTCCATAGGAAGATTGATTGTTGTACTCTTTGAGAAAAGTTGTATGTATTTTATCTACAGCATTTCTATTGTCAGCTGTAATTATAACACCTCAGTTACTGCTGTAGCATCTATGTGTCAGGGTGTACATTTTATCTATCTACATTGCTCAAATGAATATGTGTGTTATCCTAATCCTATCCAATAAAATCTGACAATTTAACAGAATTTCAAAACATAGCTCCATAAATATGGGCCACACTGACTCTATAGTACGGATATAATCTACTGTGACTATTACTGTTGGCCATCCAAGTAATAATTTAAAGAATTACAACAGACATCCACCACTTTCCACTATTATATGCTTGTAAATTATACGAAACATATACTCAAATATGCAAGGGAAACTGAACTCAGTAACAGTGTAAGCTAGTGTGAAGAATCTGGAATACTGCAGTGAAAGAATCAAGAGAATATCTTGTTGAGTACACGAGAAACTGCAAGTTAAAACACTTGTGAAAGTAGCTGGCACCTGCAGAGTTCAGGGACTGTTATGACTACATTTGATGACGTCACGACCTGGTGTTCAGGCTTTCCATCTATAGGGGGTGGTGGCACTGCCCCTACTCAGGCATAGGACCTCCGTTGTCATTGGATTCAGTTTTAGCTGACTCAGTCTAAGCCAACCAGCCATAGCTTGTAATGCCCGGTCCAGGTCTTCCGGTATGGAGCCGGACCGACCGCTCAACATCAGATAGAGCTGGGTGTCATCAGCATACTGGTGACACCCCAGCCCATGCCTCTGGGCAAGGGGGCGCATATAGATGTTAAACAACATCAGAGAAAGCACAGCCCTTTTAGGCACTCCACGATTCAGTGGGTGTCTCCTGGACTGCTGTTCCCCTAGTGCCAGCCTTTGTCCCCGACCATGGAGAAAGGAAGCGAGCCATTGCACGGCAAGCCCCTGAATTTCAATGTCGGCGAGGCGGTGGGTCAGTAGCTGATAGTCGACCGTGTTGAACGCTGCCGACAAGTCCAACAACATCAGCACCGCCAAATTGCCCCGATCCAGATGCCTACGGAGGTTATCTGTGAGGTGTGGAGTAACATGAAATGCGTGAAGAATTCTTAACAAAAAAGGGGAATACTATATACTTGGACGTCATATTGCACCCACAGCTGCATAATGGATGTGTGAATTTTTTGGGGGGGTCATTTGTGTAACAACATATAACCAGGTTGAAGGGAACACAGATAGATAATACCTCACCTCTTTTGTTTGATGTCATTTGTTCCACCTCTTTTTCTGCTGACAACCAGTGAGATCTGATAGAATGTTGGGAGGAGAACTGGCAGTTGGAATCACTTCAGTGTTACTTGAAATCTTCAGTAAAAGTTAACTCCTTTCTGTGGTTAATTCTTTTGATGGAATGTGTTGTGTCTGCGGGGAAGAAACACACACACAAATCTATGGCTTATATATTTGTTGAGATATATCTAAATGGTGGCAGTATGAAAGGGAAGTAGGGATTGGATTCCCAAACCCAGTAACTATTTGAATTATCTGGGTGAGGGTGGATGATAGGGAGACCAGGTGTGTCAAATATGCCCAAGGGACTATTAGGATCTCAATGAAGGCATTCTCTAGATACAAACCTCTTTGGGGTTGCATCTTCCATTACTTAAGGTGCATTAATGCAATCTGAATCTTATAAAATGCCTTTTCATACTTTATATATCCACTCCAACCCTAACAGGGAGGATGCAGTGAAGCTTTCTGAAGCTGGCAGAATCTCTTCGCTTACAGCCAGGGGGAAGGGGGGAAGTGGAGAAGAGTTGCCCAAATCAGTAACAGCCAAACTAAGAAGAAATGGGAATTTGAAAACATAAAACCCTTTGTCTCTTAGCTTGGATGCCATGGCTAACTTCAGAAAGCTCCACTCAGTCCGTCTGAGGGGAAGGGTGCAGCTTTCTAAAGCTAGCCAAGTTCTTATTACAGCTGGGAAGGCGAGTGAACAAATGTTGTCAAGAGAAGTAGCAGGCAAGCTAAGAAACAATAAGATGATGGGTTTTCACCACAATAAAATTTGTAGGCATCATGATAACATGGCACCTGTATCAAACTCTGACTTGCAATGCAGTCCTAATTAGAGTTACACCCTTCTAAATCCATCGAAGTCAATGGACACTTTTCAGTTATCTTTTCATATTAACCACTCTCCTTGGTATGTTAGAGAAGTCTGTGTGTGACTATGAGAGGGTGTGTTTTTATATGCTGTGTGTGTGAGAGTATGAGAGGGTGTGTTTTTTATATGCTGGAGCAGTCAACCCCCCCTCCCCCGGTTGCAGTATGACATGATGCAGACCAATGGTAAATGCTGTTTATTTCATATTTCAGCTTTTGGTGAAAGGTATTGCTAGGAAACTTATGTTCGCAGAAAACTGCACATAAACATGAAACATTATTTGTTTTATAGATGATATTTGCATATCATGTCCTAGGTAGTGATACTTTCAGAGCGATAGCTGTATTTATTTCCTGCAACCCACCATGAAGCCCTGACCTGGTTAGTACGGTCTAACTTGATCTCATCAAATCTCAAAAGGTAAGGAGGGTTGGTCCTGGTCAGTATTTGGATGGGAGACCACCAAGGAATACCAGGGTCACTACACAGAGGCAGGCAATTGCCTTGAAAGCCCTACAGGATCACCATAAGTTGGCTGCAACTTGACAGCAAAAAAGAGAGAGAAAGAAACCATCATGAGTTGAAGGTGTATATAACAGGTTCAGTGCTGTCTGGTAATAACTAGTATGTTGTAGTATTATCAAGTAAAGTATTGTACAACTTTAGAAAGGTATGCATTTTTCTCCACTTTAATTTATTATGCAACTAGGAGGGAAGCTCGTTGTAGGGAGAAGACAACGAGCCCTAGAAAGACAGGGGGGGCCGTCCCGCGCTTTTCTCCCCCCTCCGCAGACCCCGGGGTTGGTGGGCGGTGACTGGCTTCCTGGGCAGCTGCGGCCAGGGCCTCCAGGCGCCTCAGCGGGCTAGTACAGCTGTGGTGGCAGCAGGCCCAGGCTCGTCCCAATGAACCCGTGGCTGGTGAAGGGGCTGGGTTGCCCATCACATGGGATCGAAGTGACGTCCTTCCGCCCACTTCCCCCCCTCCCCAGACCCCAGGGCTGTGCTGCCTGCGGCGGCCTCCGGGCTGGCTTAACGGGTCTTCGGCCAGGTGGCGCACCAGCCCCTGCCTGCTCATAGCCTGGTCACCAATGTGGCTCGGGCCTCGGCGGCCCACGACGGCTGTGCTGCCGGTGGCTAGAGCAGGCTCGGCCCGACAACAACCGGGCGGTGAAGGGGCCGAGGTGCCTGTCGCACCATCCCCCCCTCTCTCCGCCCTTCCCATACCGCTGGGCCCTGCTGTGTTCAGTGGCCTCCGGGCCGCCTCAACGGCTCTTTGTCCCAGTGGTGCGCCAGCCCCCGTCCGCTCACAGGCTGGCCGCCGAGTTGGCCGGGGGTGATGACGACCAGTGTGGGGTGGGAGAAAGGGGATCGGCGAAGCATCCAGCCGCCGGACCACGCATTCCATCTGGCGGCTCCATGCATACTGAGGGCAAGGTGGTGGCTGGGGCTTGTGTGGGTGGGACCCCGCAATGCAGCCAGCCAATGCAGGCAGCACCTTTGGAATGGCAATTCAGGCGGCCAGCTGATTTTGGCGTGAATAGAACTTTGCCACCCCAAATCGCTTTTATTAATATGGAGAGATAGAATTAGCATGGACTGAAATCCTTCAGATCAACAATGCAACTACTGCTTGTGTGCAGAGTCATTCTTGTTCTGTTGTCTCCTTTTATTGTAAAGACTCAATTCTTGAGGATTTTCTTTAATTATGCTTACTTAGTACAATTATGCAAGTTTCTTCTGGTGAACCCAGAACTCTCCACATACGAAAGTTAGAAAATGCAAGATATATTTACTTCCAACTGCTACAATAGCTATCAGAAAAGACACAATTCTCTAATTCTCTTCTGACTTTTAAGGATCAGATGAAAACTTATTTGGATGACAGAAACGTGTTTCCACGTCTGCAACAGACCAGTTGCCTCAAATAGTACCAGAAATAATAGAGTTACTATGTATGTAGTGATCCTGTATGAACCTTGATCTTCAATTATGTATGCTCTGATAGATCAGAAGGAAAGATGGGTCTAGGTGACTTAACCTATTTGGATTCATTTTGGGCATGGCAGCCTAAAGATAAGGAGAATAAGCAGTGTGCTTCTTGATTTCAATGGATTTAGAAGGGTCTAAGTCTGCGTAGGATGCTTCTGACAGTCTACTAAGTCAGCAACTTTAATTGTCAATAGTTGTCCATTATCATCTGTCATCTATGATCAGTTATTCAGAATCCATTTGTAATGTATAGTATTCTTTCTAAGCTGAGGATTCTGGATATATGCTGGAAAGTCTCCATGACATAATGAAAAGCAATTTAAGAATACTTTCGGGCTTATACAAATCACTTATTAAAAATATGTGATCTGAAGTAATTTGTGTCTTTTCACAGTTGTCCAAAAGGTCAATGTATAAAATGTTTTCTTTCTTTTTGATAAAATACCAAATTCTATAACCTGGATGATTTATTTCTAAGTTGTCTCTGCACTGACAACCACCATGTTTTGCATTGTTATTTCACAACTCTGCTGTCAACTGAGCATCTTGCATGAGGAAATGTGAACATTTTCAGAAAACTTTTCAAGTAATTTCTATGGGTTCTTGCACCTCTTTATTCCCTCACTTTGTAGTGTTTAGTATCAAAGTTAGTGCAGTATATCCATTTGAATGCTGTTTCTTTTTTGAGTGTACTTGACTTTGTTGTGATTTTTTCCTAAAAGTCTCATTCATGTGATAATAAAGAGGCAGGGAAGAGGAGGATAAGTAGTAGAAGATGTTTTTTTCCTAGCTTGAAATCTAGTTAACCTATTATCATTTATATTAAGTCAGAGCAGTTCTGAGATTAACGAACACATGGGCAGTTCTTTTGCCTCCACTGTGCTACTTTTAAATAAAAATGTGGCAACACATTCAGCATTGCTGATTTCATGTTGTTTACTATAGAACAAGGTCAGCAGCAGTTCCTTGTAGGCAGGGTAGTACTCCTTTGCCCTAGCATTGCTCTACAGAAAAAAATAAGGAACTTCAGCTTTTCTCTTTTTTTGCACACTAGCAATAATATACCCAGCAGTATCTAGCAGCAAGTGGTTACTAGAACTAGCTGGATCAGAATTAGCTTTTTTAAATTAAGTCCTCAGTTGACAAAAAGGAAAATGTGCATGGGGCTGAATGGATACTACCTGATTAGTATTCCAAGGAAATCTGCATTAACTCTCCTTGCACACTGAAAGAGCACAGTAGAAAAGCTGACACAGATATAATGAATGTGGAAGCTGTATATGAAAATGCACAGGATAGAGTATTGTAGCATAGTAGAGAATTGTTGTAACTCTGTTTATCAGAGACATACTTTGTACTTAATGTTAAAAACGAATAGTATTGAAACTTTGTACTTAATGTTAAAAACAAATAGTATTGAAACAAAATAGTCTTAATTATAGCCTCTGTCCTTATCCTCTCTGTTAGAATCCAGCAGTTAAATGAAATATCAGTAATTATACAATTTTTTAGTGTGATAGACATATCTTACTGTGATGTCGTAGTGCCAAAAAAAGAATGCTGTGGTAATTTCTCTGGGATTTTATAAGTATATATGGCTTAATGTCAGTTACTGTTATCTTCATATGTACCTAACACGTACAGCTTTAAAATGTTTTTTTTTTTTAAATTCAGTCATACAGATAGTTGTAATCTTCTAGTCTGAGAACAAACAATTTTCAGACAGCATACTTTGTTTTACCTTTATGAACAAATTTCTAGTGGCTTATTTTTTAATTCTTTTTTTAATTGCAGATCGCTTCAGACAGCATACTTTGTTTTACCTTTATGAACAAATTTCTAGTGGCTTATTTTTTAAATTCTTTTTTTAGTTGCAGATCGTTTAGGCTGTGATTCTCGAACACGGTTTCAAGTTCCTCCAAATACTAAACAGTGGATTGCCCTGCTGCAGCGAGGAAATTGTACCTTTAAAGAAAAAATACTGCGGGCAGCTTCACACAATGCTTCCGCTGTGGTAATTTACAACAATGTATCTGGTGAGGAGCCTGTAACTATGACTCATCAAGGTAAAAGCAAGGATGTCAGATCCTTTTCTTTATCCTATCAGCTTCTTATTTACTGCATGTGTGACTTTACTAGAAATTAATAGTATTCAAATGTATGACTTCTTTACAGATGGCATCACAAATACTTAATATTTGCTTTCATTATCAGTCATATCTGTCCTGCAATGTATTTCATTGTCTCATTTGTGTAATTATAATAAACATACCTGCCTGTGCTTAAACTGTTAGTGTCTATCAGCTAGGTGACTATAACACATTGCCATTGCTGCTACATGAGAGCCTCATGAGAATTTTCATGCTCTCTTCTGGGGGATAAGAACATAAAATTCTTCAAAAAATCTCCATAGATTAGTGAAAATTTGGAATGATATTAGAAAATATGTAAATAATGCAAGGTGTACAGAAGTGTTAGATTGTATAAAATCCAGTTTTCTCTCTATTAAGTATGTGCTATTATTAAAAGATTAATTTTAAAAGATAAAAAAGTATTAGGATAGATGGAGAAATGAGCCCAGAAAAAGAGCATGAAAGAGCTTAAAATGTTAGAGGGCCCTAGGGCCCAGAGTAATGAGCGCAAGAAGAAAGGAGAAGTAGAACAAAGGATGATAAAGGGAAAAATAGAATCAGAAATCTTATCAACAGGAATTTCAAAAGGTGAGGAAGATTGAAAGTTCTGTTCTCATTTAACCAACCAATCCTTGGCTGAAAAACTTTGGTTTTGCTTTAAAATTACCTAAATCAGATTGAGGTGATGAGAGAGGAGGTATTACGACTGATAGACAACTTAAAAACTGATAAATCACCAGGCCCGGATGGCATACATCCGAGAGTTCTGAAAGAACTCAAATGTGAACTTGTGGATCTCCTGACAAAAATATGTAATCTTTCATTAAAATCTGCCTCCATTCCTGAGGACTGGAAGGTAGCAAATGTCACTCCCATCTTTAAAAAGGGTTCCAGAGGAGATCCGGGAAATTACAGGCCAGTCAGTCTGACATCGATACCAGGTAAGTTGGTGGAAACTGTTACTAAGGAAAAAATTAGTAGGCACATTGATGAACAAAAACTATTGGGGCAGACTCAGCATGGGTTCTGTAAGGGGAGATCTTGTCTCACTAACCTGTTAGTGTTTTTGAAGGGGTGAACAAACGTGTGGACAAGGGGGACCCAATAGATGTTGTTTACCTTGACTTCTAGAAAGCTTTTGATAAAGTTCCTCATCAAAGGCTCCTAAGTAAGCTCAATAGTCATGGGATAAAAGGACAAGTCCTCTTATGGATTAAAAACTGGCTAATTAATAGGAAACAGAGAGTAAGTATAAATGGGAAATTTTCTCAGTGGAGGGTGGTAAGCAGTGGGGTACCACAGGGATCAGTACTGGGTCCGATGCTTTTTAACTTGTTTATTAATGATTTGGAGGTGGGAGTAAGCAGTGAAGTGGCTAAATTTGCAGATGACGTGAAGTTGTTCAGGATGATGAGAAGCAGGGAGGATTGTGAGGGATCTGTCGAGGATGGGCGAGTGGGCGTCAACGTGGCAAATGGGGTTCAATGTGGCCAAGTGCAAAGTGATGCACATTGGAGCCAAAAATCCTAAATACAAATACACATTGATGGGGTCTGAACTGGCAGAGACTGGCCAAGAGAGAGATCTTGGAGTCGTAGTAGATAACTCAATAAAAATGTCTAGACACTGTGCAACTGCAATAAAAAGGGCCAACGCTATGCTGGGGATTATTAGGAAGGGAATTGAAAACAAATCAGCCAGTATCATAATGCCCCTGTATAAATCAATGGTGCAACCTCATTTGGAGTACTGTGTACAATTCTGGTCACCACACTTCAAAAAGGCTATTATAGCATTGGGAAAAGTGCAGAAAAGGGCAACTAGAATGATAAAAGGGTTGGAACACTTTCCCCATGAAGAAAGGTTAAAGCTCTTGGGTCTCTTTAGCCTGGAGAAATGACGGCGGAGGGGTGACATGATCGAGGTTTATAAGATTATGCATGGGATAGAGCAGGTAGAGAAAGAAGTACTTTTCTCCCTTTCTCACAATACAAGAACTCGTGGAAATGAAATTGCTGAGCAGTCAGGTTAGAACAGATAAAAGGAAGTACTTCACCCAAAGAGTGATTAACACATAGAATTCACTGCCATAGGAGGTGGCGGCAGCTACAAGCATGGACAGCTTCAAGAGATAACTGGATAAACATATGGAGCAGAGGTCCATCAGTGGTTTTAGCCACAAGGTATAGACAGGAACTCACAGCCTGGGGCAGGTGATGCTCTGTACTCTTGGTGCTGGGGGTGGGCAACAGTGGGAGGGCTTCTAGTGTCTTGGCCCCACTGGTGGACCTCCTGATGGCACCTGGTATTTTTGGCCACTGTGTGACAGAATGTTGGACTAGATGGGCCATTGGCCTGATCCAACATTGGCTTCTCTTATGTTCTTATGTAAGAGCAGTAAGCTTAAGCAGACAAAGGTCTTTGATTTTCATTGACCAGTCTTGTCTAGAAGGAATTATCTTCTGTTTCTTCACGCTCAGAAAGACTAATCTAACATCTGTTATCATGTACAGAAACTTGTTTTCCTTTTGACAGAATCAACATAGTTAAGGAGAAAAAAGTCTGTTGTACAAGGAAGAACACCTAATGCCTTTTTATCCAGCCTTTTAAGGTGGCATGCATGATTCTCTGTTCTCTATTTGACATGAGAGTGACAGGCCCAAAGTCATGCAGCAAACGTCAGGCAGGCTTCAATCTGGGTAGTATACCACACTGGCTGTCTACTTGTCCTGCCCCATTTTAGGCTCTGAGTTTGGCCGGTCTGCTACTATATAACATGAGATCGAGTGCTTTCTGAAATGTATTATAGAAAGTGGAGTGTTGTGAATTTCTCTTCTGAATGCAGTTTCTGATTATCTGCATCTGTTCCTGTTGCATTTGTATAACTGGAACATCATCTGTACTTAAAGTGCCAAGCAAGCAATATTTCTCACGTTTACCAAACTGCCATCTGCTATGGCTCAGTGTAATAGTAACCTGTCAATTGAGCTCCTGGGTTTTGGGTTGGTCATTTAACAAAAAGTTCATTCTGGTGAGAGGCTATACCTCAGTGGTAGAAGCTGCAGTTGACACACTCCCAGGATCTCTGCAGATGGGGGTTCATGTACTCTTATCATACACACAGCATGTGAACAGTCCTTTGAGAGGCAAACACATCACAAATATTTCTTTTCATATGACTTCAGCAACCTTAAATCATGGGCTGGATTTCATGGGCTTCTACTTTTCCTTGATGGAATGATCTGCTCAGACACCCAGATCACCATTTGCGCCATCATAAAGTAGCCACATGCTTAATGAAAATTTTGGAAAGGGACATTAATCTTTCTGTTCCTGGTCTTTATCTCTTAGGTAAAATTCAAGCCTTAAAATTGGCTCCTTACCCATCCAGGTGACCAGGTATGCCCCACTTCTGCACAAGAGGACAGAGTCTCTTGAAAATCTATAAATCTTTCCTTCCAAAGAGTTCCTTGTGCCTTTACTTACATGTGGTTCTAGGTTTAAATTGTGGATATAGTTACATAGCAATGTGGGCTGGTAGAATTCCCTGTACACAGGCATATGTAAATGCCTGTCTCTCACATGGCACAAGATGTCTTGTTAGTCATTTGCCTAGTCTCCCACGTATGGTTGATTTCTTGTGCCCACTGCTTATTGTTCCAGCAGACCTTATTATCTGTTTCTCCTGTCTCTCAAAGCCATACGGGCTTCCTGAGATGATGTAATGGTCTGCAAGGATTGCTGAAATGACCTTAGTGTATGCAGAAATCTTGTACTAGGAGAGGCAGTCCTTCAGATATGTGGGTTCTTGTTTGTGAAGTTGTGACGCTCAGGCCTGTTAATGGGGACTCTCGTCTCTCATAATTATTTAAGAGTGGTAGCATACAATAAGTGATTTAAATGCAATTGGTCAATTATATATACTGATCATTATATATTGTGCTGAGGTAAATTGTGTATGTGAGAGCAGCTTCTGGTTCCTGAGGTAAATTATTCTTCCTCCTTCTACTTTAATGACTCACAGAGAAGCATTTAATTTAATTTAACAGAACAACAAGAAGTTTATTGTCACTTCCAAAGAAGGGTAAAAGCTTATTTTGGTTGTCAGATATTATAACTTCAACATGCCCCCAATATTTTACAGTTAAGATGGATGCCAGTTTCTTTTAGAGTATTACAGTGTCACAATATACACTCACAGACTACACCCAAATGACAGGCTACTTTTCCGTGGTGAGAGAGGAGTTTGCTTTAAAGGTTCAGTAAGATCTGTTCCTTTTACTGCTGCCTTAACCCAAGAGATGAAAGCCTGCAGAGTGGATGTTATCTGTTCAGCCTCCACACTTTCCCATTCCAGTTTACCTTAGGACTCAGCTTTGGAGACCAGGATAACTTACTTCTGGATCCTACCCTGATTCAGTACCTAAAGCCTAACCTCCTATCTCCCTGTGATAGCCTACCTTGCTTATCGCAGGATACTTTAACCTATCCTTTCCCTGTTAGGCCCTGTCTTTGTATCTATGCACTTGCCAAGCCCTATCTGTGATACTGACAGCCTTTCTCTCCCTCCAAAACCCCTCTCCTCCCCACTCTCTCAGGCTCCACTGCCTCTTTTTGATGTCACAGGGGATTGGCATATTCCCCTTGAAGGTAGGGATTTGCTGTGACTCCTGGAGGGTGTCCATCACAGAAGGGAGGTGATAAAGGTTCATTGTTATGTTTATGATTTCAGTGTATTTGGAGGAGACTTGTCAAAGCAAAAACAAACATGTCTCTGAAGAGGCAGCATTTACATTTTCTAGACACAACACTTCAATCCAGAAACAAATTGGAAACCAATGTGGGTGCTTTAGGGTTTCCCTTGCTCAAAAGCCAGTCGAATCCGACTCTAGGGTTGCGGTGCTCATCTCCGTTTCAAAGCCGAAAAGCCAGCGCTGTCCGAAGACATTTCCGTGGTCATGTGGCCGGCATGACTAAACACCAAGGTGCACAGAACGCTGTTACCTTCCCACCGAAGCGGTCCCTATTTATCTACTTGCAATTTCTTGCTTTCGAACTGCTAGGTTGGCAGGAGCTGGAACTAGAGACGGGAGCTCATTCCGTCTTGCGGCACCCGGGTCTCAAACTGCTGAACTACTGACCTTCCACAGCCTGCAGTTCAGCGTCTTAACCTCTACATTCATATTATATGCTCAGTTCAGCCCACCCATATAAGCTGATAGGCAGCCACGTCCTGTGATGCTCTGTGTGCAGGAATTTGTCCTGAGGTGGGGTGACAAATTCTGTTGAATAGCCATGGGTTATGGTTTCTTTTACCCATTCATCAGTGGCTGATAAATTTCAGGCTTGATGGAATTTTTGAAGCTGTCCCCCCACCAGAGCTAGCCTGGCATCATTTTTGTTGCTGCCACTGTTTTCCTCCCTTACTGGAGGCTGGTGCTTGGGCCCAATTGTTGTATTGACTTGTGGCTCTGAAGTTAGGCTTGGATTTGATCCACTACTGCTGCTTGGAGCCTGATCTAAATCATGGAAGCGTTCTGTAGGAATGAAAGGACTGTGAACCGTAATGCTTCTGCTGTCTGTCCTCCCTTTTATAGGTGTCTTTGGTCTCAATTAAGGTGTCCTCTTTTTAAAAAAAAATTATTATTATTATTATTATGATTTTGATTTTGTTCAGTCGCATAGTCAGGTCCCACTCTTCGCGACCCCATGGACCACATCACGCCAGGCCCTCCTGTCTTCCATCGTGCTCCGAAGTTTGCTTAATTTCATGTTCATTGCATTGATAACACTGTCTGACCATCTCATCCTTTGCCGTCCCCTTCTTCTTTGACCTTCAGTCTTTCCCAGCATCAGGGTCTTCTCCAGTGAGTGCTCCCTTCTCATTTGGTGGCCAAAGTATTTGAGCTTCAGCTTCAGTATCTGGCCATCCAGGGAATTGATTTCTTTTAGGAGTGACTGATTTGATCTCCTTGCAGTCCAAGGGACTCTCAAGAGTCTTCTCCAGCACCATAAGCAAAAGAATCTACTTTTTGGCGCTCGGCCTTCCTTATAGTCCAACTCTCGCAGCCATACATTATATAGTCATACATATAGTCACAGCCATATATATATAGTCCAACTCTCACATCCTCTAGGGTATCCTCAAATAGCTTGCCACCCAGGAAAGGCCAAGATGCCACTTGAGATTTAGAAAGGGAGTCCACATTTCAGGACTTGAGCCAGAAATGTCTTCTGGCTACCACTGTGGAAGCCATTGCCCTGAATGAGAACTAGATCATGTCCAGGCTAGCATTGGACATGAAGGCTGCTGCCCTCTCCAATCTCTGCATGTACCTTGTCAGGCACTGATTTTAATCTGGGTATTTTTGGGACAATTTTCGAAGTCACATGTATGAGGCTCTTGCCATCAAAGAAGTGGCAGCAGAAGCTTTAATAGAGCAAGCAATGGCCTCATGGGTTTTGCAGAAAGCGGAAATACTTTTTCGATCACTGGGATCTCCCTCCTTTGGAAGAGTAATGCCTGATGCTAAGCTAGTCACAGGAGCATCTACCACCAGAAGTTTCAGTAAGAGCTGGTTACCTTGGGAGGAAAAGAGTGCATTTTTAGCTAGTCTGGAATGAAAACGATTATTGGTAGGTTCTGACCATTCCTTTTCTATTTCAGTTTTTAAAAAAGGAAGGAAAGGGAAATGCTGAACCCAGCTCTGTAACCCTAGAGAACACCTCAGGAGTCCCTTTTTTGTCACCATCATCATCATCTGGTTACTCTTTGGGGATTTCTGCCTTAGGGGCAGAAAGCTGTAGGATTTTTAATGCTTTCTGTAGGAGAGAACTCCTCATGAGACAAAAGGTGGTGGGTTAGCTTGCTCTGTTGAGAGACCTCTTCGTAGTCAGACAGCTGGCCTTCCTCTATCTGAATCTGCTTCAGAATCCTCACAGCCTAAGGGGGAATCCTGGTCTTCAGATCTGTGGTCTGAGAAGCAGCTTTTGTTGGCCAAGAGAAGCTCCGGCCTTTTCCTGTGTAGCTGTGAAGTAGCTAGTTTTTAAAAGATATGTGGCTGGAGAGGAAGGGGTGAGAGGCCTTGCTTCATCTTTTCCGGGAGGCTAAAGAAGGAATTTTTTCTTCTCTGATTGGAGACAAATTGTTTTAGCCAGTCCTGGCTTTCCATGCGGTGGTGAGCTGTTGTCTCCCTTCAACTCACCCCTCTGACTGGCTCAGAAGGCTGAGCTGAGCTGGCCTGATGGGCCAATGCAAGCCATGCCAGCTGTTCAATACAGGGCACAGTTTTGGCACCAGAAATTGAGCCTGCTTCTTCATTATCTGAGCCGGGGCTTTGTGGTCAGTGGCTCTCTCCGGGAACTCTGCTGCAGTGGGACGGCTGGGCAAGTGGGTTTGCAGGGATTTCCTACTCCGCTGCCTGGGGATCGCCTCCCCCAACTCTCCTTCAGAGGAGGTCCCATGGTCATAGACCCCAGTTGCTGACATTGCCATGACTGAAGCAGCGGACAAAAGCAAACAGCCTTGGGGAAGACAAGGCTTGAAGAACAAAGGGTTTTTTGTTTTTTTTTTAAATAAAGGGAAGGGCACACAGAAAAGCATACAAGTGGAAAGGAAAGAATAAAGTGCAACCAAAGGAGCTCCTTAGAGAAAAATCTCAGGAGCTCTCTAAATCCACTGCTCTCTCAGGCAGAGGCAGGAAAAAGACTGAGGGGTGGGCTTCTCTTCCCCCCGGAGATGGAAAGTGCAATCAATTTCCGGCTTCTAGGAATTGTAGGAAACGGAACCCAAGCATATCAGAGTGTCCTTCTCTCCCTTGAGAGAGAAGTGCCCTTTCACATTAGGTTTGGTTCATACACTCTACTGAGTGTAAAGATTTTGGCAGCTGCTTCTAGGCGTCAAATTAAAATTATTTAGAAGTATGTCATTATTCTGTGGTTTAGGGTTCTTGTGTCCATAAAAAAGGGGATAGAAAGGCAGACAGACAGATATTGGTACACTGATGGTGGGTTTATATTGTTGTATATCTGATATTTTACTGATGCAGCTCTTCAAAGTACACTAATGCAAAGGACTTCATTTGTATCCTGTGGCCCTGTTAACTGCAGTATAGAATTGTGCTGGGAACCTTTTCTTAAAGCTCTCTAATAGAGTAGCCAACACTAAAATTAAAGGCAAAGGGATATTAAAAGCAATTTAACAGAACTGTTACCCTGTTCCCTTTCACTGCCAATTTCTTGCTTGACCCCATTCTCTTATCACTGAGCACAGTGCAGATGTTTCTCTAGTTAAGTAACTTGGGAGCTGTGATTGGTAATGAAAATCTTCTGTTACCTTACTACCTAGCTTGTGATGTGGCATAAAGTCGCAATGAATAGTTAACATGTGTCTCTGGGAAATTAAAGTGCTTGGTGTTGGACAATAGTTAGGCATATAAATATGACATTCGAGTTCATTCCTAATATTTCCTGAAACTTCTGGCTGCTAATTAAGTTACATGTAGGGTTTTAATGTTATTGTTTAATTCAGTTACATGTAGGATTTTATTGTTGCTGTTTAAAATATATGCAGTAATTATTGGCATTATCTAAGTTTTTTTGTCTGTGCAGTTGAACCAAACACAGCCCTAACAGAATTGTTTCAGGCACAGTATTTCATTGGTAGACTGTGTTTGGATTGATGCAAGTTATGTGGAAGTGATTTTAGATGTAGATATGAAATATCATATTTACTTGAAAGGAAGACTGTGTATTTGGAAAAATAGGAAGCATCTTAAACTGACATACAAGCTCATTAAAAATTGCCTGTGCCTCTCTCTGTCCCACAGGTCCATGCAGCACTCTGACCCCTTCCCAGTGTATGACCCAGCTGATTGGCAGGGCCTCACTTCTAAGCCTGCTGTGTGCCCTCTGCCTCCCTCATCAGCTGGGTCATGGTGCATAATCAGTACAGTATCTCCTGAGAAGGTAGAGAGAGCAAGAGGAAGTGAAGGGAGGAGGACTTGGGTGAGGTATAACCCCCTCCCATCTGAGGCCTCTTAGAAGTGTGTGGGGGGGATCAGTGGGGCAGGAGTCTACTTTGGTGGCAGGAGCAAGCTGTACCCTTGTTCTTCCCACAGTGAGTTACACAGGGTCCATTCCAGATATGCAAATAGTCCAACCACATGTACATAATTACTGAAAAGTTTATATCCTTTCAAGATAGGTAAATATTCTGTGTATACTGTAACTATCCTTTTTTAAATGGAGTCATCTTTAATTCAGGGTTGGTTGCTTTTGTGTGTGTATGTGTATGCAGCAGTTGTTTTAAAATAAGTGTACATATTTTAGATACAATTTTGTTTTCTTTTGTAGGAACTGGAGACATTGTTGCTGTCATGATAACAGAATCGAAGGTTAAAGAGATCCTGAATTATTTAGAAAAAAACATGTCTGTTCTAATTGAAATAGCAGTTGGAATCCGCGATCAAGCTAAAAATTTTAGTCGTAGTTCTCTTGTCTTCGTATCAATATCGTTTATAGTTTTGATGATAATTTCTTCAGCATGGTTAATATTTTATTTCATCCAAAAGATCAGATATACAAGTGCACGTGATCGAAATCAGGTAAGCATTCTTTGATTTCTACATCATGGAACTATTTAAAATTGAAATACTACATGGTACTGTGAAGTGATAATATTCTGACAGAAATGATATTGTGGTACTAACACCAACCGAAGTCCTACGATATAAAGAGGGGCATATAAATTGTGCTGCTATCTGAGTGTTTGCATGTCTTGATTTTGGGGGCAAAAATAGTGCTTTCAAGAGGACCTGAAATATTTCCTGATAAACTTTCTAACAAGCTAATGTTCACCTTAGTTCAGGCCTCTTGCCCTCCTATCTAGTGCTCTTTCACCTGTGGTGTTTTAAACTGGGAGTTTTTTCCAGGAATAGTCACACAATACAGAGCCAGTCAGAGTTGGCTATTTGCATATTTTCCCAGGGGCAGCTTTAAGGAGTAATGTGGATACACTCAATGGGCAAACACTTCATCCTTTGTAATATAATGTCCCTAGAAAACACTAAGGGGTGTATGAGTTTAACAGTGCTGAAAATGAAAGTCCTCATTTTGGCTCAGCCCTAAATGTAAGAAGCAGAATTATACAGTTTTTATTTCTTGTTTGTTACCTAGGTTTATGTAGTTCTTTAAGTTTGTCCAACAATTGCCTTGGGCTCTGGAGACATCTGAAAGCCTGTGTGAAGTGACACTTTGAAACCTATACTGTGTCATGGAGTGATGTCACATAAGAATATAGGCAACCTTTCTGGAAGTCCATGCTAAGAAGAGGCTAAACTCTGTTAATCCTTCCAAAATGTACTTTACCATTCATTTGAAACTAATTGAGGGCTGGTTCCAATGCAACATACTTTTAATCCTCTCCATGCTAGAATGCAGATCTTTCTGTGCCTTAGAGTATTACAAGTTATGAGCTAAGACTTGTTCATAAGGATTCTGAATCTGAAAGATTCTCAGCAGGTGTCATAAAATATGTATTCGTAGAATTTCATCGGTATGAAGGGAGGGGCCTGCTTACTAAGGGGAAGGTGGAATTCCTTCATTTTAAGTGTAGGAATTTGTTCTGTGGTGTGCAAAAGGCAACACTTTTCTCCGAGAGACAGTGGGAAGGGGCACAGTTCAGTGGTAGAATACATGGAAGGCATGTACAAAATCATAGGCTTCATCTCTGATACATCCAGTTACAGTGGTCTGACATAGCAGGTAATGGGAAAGATGTCTGCCTGTGACTCTGGGGAGGTATTGTCAGAGTAGATGGAACAGTGAGATTGACAAAGGCAGGTTCATATGCATTTAGTTAAGAATTTCCACATTTTTGTCAGCTTCTAAGCCTTTGGAGGTGGTATTATTCTGACAACTGATAGAGAAGACTTCTATATAAAATGTATTGCTTCTGTGTATAGGGCTGCTCATGGATTATGAAGTGATTATTCGAGGGAACTAACTCCTAAATCTTCGACGTGGTCTCTGTGCTTCACACCAATGGGAATCTAGTGCGCACGTGCTGGATCGATCGGTGCTGTAGCAAGCTCTTTTAACGGATTTTCGCGCCCAGTCCCTCGGGCATGCGCAGGAACCCCACCGCGCATGCCCAGAGGGGTGGGTGTGGACATCCCGCCCGTTCCTTTCTTACCGCCGCATTTAGTAGACCTGTTTTTAGTCGCTCAGATCGGATCGGTTCACTTTCGGCTAGTCGCCTCAAAGCTCTTAAGAATTATTTCCTTATTTTATTTTTCCTGTCTCTTCTCTTTTTATTTGTCTCTTATTTTTTTTAAAAAAACCTTTACTTTCCGTTGAGGGGGACTCAACCGATTACCTCAGGCCTTCGGGCTCCCCCCCCAAACGTTCCCTCTTCTTCGCGTTCTTTTATGGAGAAGAAGTGGGGTTTCTTCAATAGGTGCCAGGGCTGCGGCAGCAAACTTGCTCCTCCCGACCATCATACCCTGTGCATTTTTTGTCTTGGAGAGTCTCACCAACCAGAGTCCTGTCGTCACTGTGCTCGTTTCTCCAATCAAACGCGGAAGAACCGAGCTGCACACCTTAAAGTAGCGCTGCTAGAATCGGCCCTTACTCCTGCTTCGGCGATGGAGGAGAGACCATCAACATCGACAGCTCCGACATAGAGACCTGCCTCCGATGCTGACCGCCCGACACCGAAGCTCCCGGCATCAAAGGCGCAATCTTCCGCTTCCATGCCAATCAAAAAGAAGGCCAAGGCGACTAAAGATCATAAGTCCACAAGGAAGGGCACCTCCAAGTCCCTTAAGGTGGCAAAGAAGGGGAAAGAAGCGGTACCTGCACTGGGTGATGCCCCTAAAGTGCTTCCCGCTCCAACGACAGTATCGATATCGGAGGCCAAACTCCCTCCACCGATACCGACCATCCAGCTATTGGATTCCCCCATCCGACAAGTGGAGCGTCCTTACTCCGACATCGACACGGTGGAGCTCCTAAGTCACCAAATGGGTGCAGAGCCTTCCCCTCTCCTTCGACTTCGCCGGCATCGATGATATCGAAGGCTCCCGATGTGGAAACACGTCGGTACCGACACGTTTCTTGCAGTACGCGATGTCATCCTCTGCGTCTCCATGTCCAATCTGTCGATATCGACGACCGAAACTACAGGGACGGTTCTCACAGACAGGCTATTACTTTGTCTCCCAGATGTCCACGGTCCAGAAGTCGCTCCCCAAGAGTCTTCCTGCCCCCTCCACCACCAATATCGTGGGATCAACAACAGTTGAGGTACCTGTAAGGGGCTTATCCACCATACATGCCATGGTTAACTCCGGCGGGCTATTCTGATTGGGACCACTATTCGTCCCACTCTGTTCATAGATCGAGGTCGCCCTACAGGTCGAGACCATCGACATCTCTGTCGCGTCCTCCTCCAGACGATCATCATACTCTGGAACTAAGTCGTCCTCTCAACCCTCCGGTCACTCCAAACCCTGTCGTCCCAACAAAACCGATAACTTGTCAAGAGGACACTTCGGTCCAAATGCCACAACAAGACTCCTCTGACTTCATGGAAGGCATCTGAGGCTCATACCTCTCCTGACCATAAATCTCCCAACCAGGATGTCACTGAGGTCCTGCCCATATCCCCATCTGACAACCTTACGTCATATACAGATTTAGTCAAAAGAATGGCACATTGTTTAGGTCTCTCTGTTGTCCAGCAACATCCACAGGCAACAGATTCAGTTTTTGATATGATTCAGCTTGATACCTCTTCCACCTTGGCATTGCCCATGCATGTCTTCAGTCCTTTTGCAGGCAGCAAAGGCACCATGGCTAAAACCCTCGTCAGCCCCAGTATCCACGAGACGACTGGACCACATGTATAGGGTCCAAGAGGCAGATGCCGAATTCCTATTCTCGCACCCTCAGCCAAACTCAATGGTGATAACATCTTCCTCTAAATCCAAGAGGACACACTTCGCACCTTCTGACAAGGAAGGTAAGAAATTGGATGCCTTTGGCAGACGCTTCTACTCCACAGGAGCATTGGGAGTCAAGGCCACTAACTACCTGGCCTGCATGAATAGGTATCGATATACTCTCTGGGAACGGTTCTCCGAACTTCTGACCCACCTCCCAGAAGACAAACTCCAGGCAGCCAGAGTCATCCAAAAGGAAGGCATGGTGTTGGCAAAACAGCTCTCAACACTACTAAGCATGTCCTCGAGGCATCCTCCAGAACTATGGCCTCTGCAATAGCTCTTAGGAGACATTCCTGGCTCCGCAGTACTAATCTGCCCATGGATACTAGATCTTATGTGGAAGACCTTCCATTTGATGGCCTGGGACTTTTCAATGCCACTACTGATTCTACTTTACAAGAATTAGATAAAAGCATAAAAGCTTCTCGAGCTCTAGGAGTGTCATCCTCTGCGAGGCAACAATACTGTCCCTGCACCTGATCGAGATCTTGGCAGAGGCGTACCCTACGTCATCAGTCTCCGGACTCACAATGGAGACCATGAACATCTTCGGGAGGCCAAAAATCCGCCTTCCAGAAACCAAGATTCGGTTCCGGGCAACAATCTTCCCGCACCAAACAGACCAAACCCTCCAAGCAGGGTTTTTGATTTCCCAGTCACCGAGTCAGGGTTTTTGACTTCCCAGTCACCTTTTCTTCAAACTTGGCGTCACATCACCTCGGACGAGTGGGTGCTGTCCATCTTGACCCGAGGCTACCAAATCCAGTTCCACCAGAACCCCAATACTCCTGTCGTCGTCTCCACGATTCCTTCCCCACCTCTCCTAGAGGAGGTGTCCGTCCTTCTGCAGAAGGGAGCCATTAAACATGTACCACCACACCTCCACGGGATGGGGTTTTATTCCCAATACTTCATAGTCCCGAAGCGAGATGGAGGCGTTCGACCCATATTAGATCTAAGGGAACTGAACTGTTTTGTGACTGGAGGAAATGGGAAAAGAGTGAATCTCTGATAAAGAACAATTATTACAGCTACAAATGGAGAAATTATCGTATGTCCTGCATTTTCAGGGTGTTCCTGAAGGGGGAGAATTTAAAAGAAATACTAAGCGAAACATTTGCACCAATGGTAGGCTCTAAAGTGGAAATAATTCAAAGCAAGCTAGACTTGGTCTATAGAACCTATCCAGAGTACATTAAGAAAAATAATCTACCTAGTGAAATTTTTGTTAAATTCTCCAAAAGATCAAGCAGAGACGCAATCCTTAAAGCGGCAAATGAGAAAGCACTGAAAATTAAAGGAGAAAAAGCGAGGACCTTAAAAAATATTCCATTTGAAATACGAAAATGGAGACAACAATATAAAAATCTAATTTCATTTCTACAAAATCATTCCATCCCCTTCAGGTGGATTTTTCCAGAAGGGCTTATATTCAACAAAAGCGGCAAAAAGATGAAGACCGACTCTCTACATAAAGCAAAGAAATTTCTGGAACAACAGTCAAAACCGGCGGATAAAGGGAAAACAGAGGACAACGTACAAGAAGAAGAGAAGAGCTCACAAGACTCAGAAGACAGCTCAAGCGTGCCTGATAGTTCCTCAGAAGACTCTAATGATAAAAAAGGGGCAGCTGCTCCTAAAATTCTCAAAATTAGACTATGATAAAAAAGAAACACAAGAAAAACAAGAAATTCTGATAGTTCTTTTTGGACTGTAATGCATTTAAAAACTGTTTAAAGACTCAGTTTAAATGATATCTAAAATAAGACAAACAGTATCATATCCTCTTTAATGCAAGTTTGCAGGACAGAATAATTAGAAACTTTGAATATATTTGATCCTTGCTTTAATTTCAGTTTTAGAATCGTTGTATTACCCCTTTCCTTTGTAGAGATTGTAGTATAAAAAAGATAAAAAAATTAAAAAACCAACATATCCATTATCTAGCAGAGAAACAGCAAGCCTAATACCACAGCCTTCTGCTTTAGTAGCCTAATTATTGCAAGGTTCCTGTGACTTGTGTCAAGACTCAACCTGGAATTGCTTTTGTGTGTGTTTTTTAAAACTTAGATATTGAAGAGTGTGGTTTCCATTACTTTTAAATGTTTGAATGTTTGAAATGCAAGTGGCTTACAGGCCACACATATGACCAAATCTTCAGGTGTTCTTGCCTAGCTAGTCCTGTTGTTCCTCTGAAGTTAGAATAGAATGCAGCTACGATTTTAGCCAATCATCTTCCATTTGCACGTAATTGCTGCATCAGCACTTCAGCAGCTTTTTGTGTTCAGTGTCAGTAGTGGAGATGATGGTTGGGATTAGTGCAGGACATGGAAGCATGGGAGGGATATAGAATGGGAAAAGGTAAAGGGAGAGTTGGAGTTGTATGGTATGAGCATGAATACAGTTAGACAGAGCAAGTTGTTGAACCAAGGAGGAAGGTAGGTACAAATGTAGAACTGTTGCCTGGATGGTTAACTATAAAAAGACCTAGTCAGGGAGTGGTGCTTTTCCCCCTCATTCTTGAGCCTCAAGGTTCTGTCACAGGCAGTATTAAATTGGCTTCCAGTTTAAAATACATGGACATGTAGAACAGCATAATTACTTCCTGTCTTTGTTACAGAAAGTTCTGTGCATACATGTTTGGTAAGGGAGGGTTGACACGGGGATGTATGTCTGTGGAATGAGGTATCCTATTCATTTTAAGCCGTTATCTATAAAATAAAAACAAATCTAAACAACTGCTTTAGGGCTTGGCCATGTTCTGGAGTTTTTAAAAATAGCTTATGAATAATGAAGTGATAGCATATGCCATATCAAATATTTTTTAAATGCTTTCTGTTTCCAAAGTTTTACCATGCAGCTTGGATGTCTGGTACTGTTCTTTGAATTCTGGCCATATGTTGGCTAAACACTGACATATAGTTGTACAGAACATGCTGTAACATGGTTTTACCAGTAAGAGCATGAGAATATTAAATCCAAAGAATTTTTTTACTATCCTCTTTCTTAGTTATTGGTTTCTAAAGACATTTATCTGAGAGGATAAGCCAGTTAGGGTTGGTTTGTTTTCTTTGAGCTATCAATTCCATTCTACAAGTTTGAATGAAAGAGAGTATAATGAGGCTCAACTCCACTTAGGAATTATGACTATAGAACTGGGGTGGTAGTTATATTAGCTTTAACTTTGAGTTAAAGGGTTTTACCTTTAGGAAAAATAGTTTTGGTCGGTTATTCTAAGATATTTTTTTTAAGTTTATCTTTATTCCACCAATTTATATGTATGTGTATAACAGTATTTCTCCATGTATTTTCCTCTGAATGTAGTCAAAGCTGTAGCCTATTTCTCCATGTATTTTCCTCTGAATGTAATCAAAGCTGTAGCCTAGCCTGATCTTGTCAGATATCAGAAGCTGAGCAGGGCAGGCAGTGGCAAACTCCCTCTGAACGTCTCTTGCCTTGAAAAACCTGCAGGGTCACCATAAGTCAGCTGTGACTTGATGACAAAAAAAAGTGTTTTTGTTTTGTTTTTTAAATTATCTGCCCTGGGCACCAAATAGGCTAGGTACACCACTGCCTCAGTCTTTTCAAAATTCAATTTCAACTTGTTCATAATTAGCCATTTAATCACAACAGCCAAGTCAATTATAGCAGTCTTGGGCAGTCTAGGCCAGCAGTACTTACTCTACAGATCTCTGAGAGTCACATTCGCAATTCACACAACTATTGTATGCCCTGTGCACCCCAGATGCAAGTGAGCAACAATGTATAACTATAATAATACAAGCCTTTTGATTATGAGCTGCTCTGAGCATATAGGGTCATTTGGCCCCAATGTTATTGAAAAGCAGTCCGCCTGTCCCCTCACTGTAGGGTTTGCAAGTCAGTATTATGACATGAAACAACATGAAAGCTTTCAAGTTCTTCAGAACTCTATTCGGCTGGTTGGTAAAAATGTTAAAAGTTCTCTTCAAGTTTCACTGCAGTTCTGGAGGAGATGTGATTAGAATCTCGTTCCATGATTAGTTTTTTGCTTGCAATGAATTTTGTTTTATAACATGCCCCATTCCACCAGTTGCATTTAAGAAAAAGAAGATAAAACAGCCTTGTGGAACTCCACAGGGCCAGTCCCACATTGATGACATCTGGTCTTCTGTATCAACCCTCTTCAGTCTAATCTGTAAGGAATGATTTATACCATTCCAAAGGACATGGTTTGATTCTTCTGCCTCCAGTCCTCTGAAAAGAATGGCATGCTCCACAGTATTAAACTCTGCTGATAGATCCAGTAACAACAAAGAAGCACAGCATTCATCTACATTCAAGCAGAGCTCATCAGTGCTGTCTCCAACCCATAGCCTAATCTGAAACCTAACTGAAAGAAGGATCGAGCAGATGTGTCATTCCAGAAGACTCGAGGTTGCTCAGCCACCACTCTTTCAACTGTCTTGCCCAGAAAGGGTAGATTAGACGGTGGACTAGTGCTCTGTTTGTGCTTCTCCAGTCATCCCCACCCCACCCCCAGTAATGGACTAATTGTCCTAACATGCTGTTAAAGTACTGCCAAGTGCAAACAAAGCATTTTATGTTTCTGGGGACAAAGGTTTAGCTCTGAGCAGAAGTTATTGGAGATGCTTTCAGAAAAGGTACTTCTGGTCACTCTGCAACACAGAAATATTTTAATTAGATTCTGCCAGCCTATTTGAGGTTTGTTGTTCTGTAAGAAGGGTAAGGGCCTCCTTCTGATCTGTGCATTTTCCCTAGTACTTCTGAAGCCAGTTATTGGCATTTTTGTTTATGACATCCTTTTGTGTGTGGTATTTCATTATTGTTTATTTTAGACTTCATCTTTTTATGTTCATGTTTTGCTTATTTTGTATTTCTTTCAACTGAAAAACATAACAAGCAACTGATCTAAATAGGGAGCAATCCTGTTTCCTAACTTCTGTTTTCAGAAACCACACTTCAGAGCAGTTGCTCAGTAGATGAAAGGCTTCTGTGACCTTTTTCCTTCTTTAGAGTTTTACAAAGGTCAGGAGAAACTTGATAAAAATTTTATGTGGTTTAAAAAGCTTATCTTATTAAAGTTTCATGAGGAGGCAACAGCAACTACAGCACAGTCAGAAAAGCTTAGGTATTGTAAATCAGAAAACAGTGATAGCATAACTGCTCATTTGAACTGAGCTCCTAATTTCAAGCTATTGTGGAAGCAGACTTCCTCTTTATTTGAAAATACTGCATGACCTTGCATATATCCATCAAGCATTTCAGAAATCCTGTGGCTTCTAGAGTTCAAGGAGAGATGTGGTAATAAAGGGGAGTTTCTGTACTTGGCAACTGGTAGCACACCCAGTGGGCTCTGCATGCTTCCTAGTGTGATCGGTATTACTCAATTTGTTCAGCTGCATTTCATGAGGTTATCTTTGATGTTTTGTAGTGTCTTAGGGTAGGAAAAATGGGGGACATAATGGTAATTAGTAGTAGGCAACAGCCCTCTCCAAATCCACTTCTCTTAAAAATGCAATTGAGCCAGCCATTGTCTCATTATGAACCCATCTAGATTTTTTTTAATGTAAAGTTTATTTACTTAAAATTGTGGAAATTAGGCCTCTGGTGTTTATGCTGTTGGCATTGTTTTGGTGTTATAGCTTAAATGCATTTTAGCTGTTTTACCGCTTTTACTGTTCTACTTATTTTGGAAGCTGTCTTTAGTCTTCTGCTGTTCTTATAATATGGGGAGGGGAGAGTATTAGGGCCTACTTATTGTATCAACATGGCTCAAAGCACATACAGGGCTGGCTTATGTAGTTTTCTGGTGCTGAAATCCTAGAAATGGCTTCTCCGAATTGTGACATGTTGTAGGGTACACAGTATATGTTGCTCTAGAGCAAGGGCAGCACACTACAACCCATTTGACTTCCAGACCAGATTGCCTCCTTTCTTTCTCTTATGAACCATAACACGTTTGTTACCGTTGCTGAGCTGCTCATTATAGACAAGGAGATAAAAAGAAGCATAGTCATGTATTATAAATATGTTGTTGTTAACCATTCAGTCGTGTCCAAATCTTGGTGATTCTATGGGCCAACTCTCCACATTTTCTGATCTTCTACTGTTTTTGAGTCGTTCCACACTCAGGCTTGTGTCAGCTTTTATGGTGTCTAGCCCGTAACCCATCAAAGCATAATTGCTTTTTCTAGTGAGTTCTTCGCATGACATAGCCAAAATAAGTCAGTTGCAGTTTTATGATTTTTCCTTCCAGTGACATGTCTGATTTTATGTGCTCCAGTACTTGCTTGTTTGTCACCTTTGCTGTCCAAGGAATGCTCAGGAGCCTTCTTCATAAATATAGGAGAGAGAGAAAAAGAGAAAATATATAGGAGAGAGGCCGAAGTCATGTGGAAATTGGCCATAGTGTGGAAGCAAGGCCATGTCAGAGACTGTTGCTGTGTGAATGAGCCTGAAGAATCCTCAGACTCATGTTTCTCCATTTCTTCTCCTTGTACGTAGTTAGCTATTCGGAGATTTCTACTTTGGTTGTATACTAATATATATATATTCTAATCAGCAGCAATAGTTCATGCTTACCCTGTAATCAGGATTCCAAACAATGATTAAAAGAGAGCTGTACCATTAATCTGAACTGGGCCTTGGTGTAATAACAATACCTTCCTATCAGACAATTTGCTCCTGCTCTAATTTGTTACTCTATATTTACAGTTTAATACAAACTGTGGGATGGATGTTGGTTGGACCACTGACTCTTACTGGTTCTGTTAATTTATTACTCTGGAATTAGATTCTTTTGATCAGTATACAATACCTTTGAACTTCTGAGCTGTAATTTGTAGGAGCGTGTAAACTTGGTTCCTGGCTGCTGAATAGTACCTCTGCTGCTGTTGCTGTCATCATTATTCCTGCTCCTCTGTAAGAATGCTTGGATTTTATTCCACACAGCTGTCTACCATGCAGGTATACAGATTCAGGCTTCCTGCATGTCACGGGAAGGACTAGCCAAGGAGACAACATTTTGGAGTAATAGAATTAAGCTGTAGTTGCTGTAGCATCCTTAATAATAATATACTTTATTGTCATTGTATATAGTACAACGAAATTAAAGGTGCAATCATTTCAGTGATCTACAGCCATACTCATATACACTCACACAACCATTCACAACCATCCCATAACTCCCTTAAGGTTCACATTGCAAAGTTCACATTACTGAAAATTACCAAAGACACAGCAAAAAGATATTCTAAGGAGCCAAGCCTCAAATTCAAAAGTGCATGTGACTGAACAGAGTTGACTCAGGGTGGAGTCAGAGAGACTGTGTATGGACTAATGATCATGAGAGGATGCCAGTAGGGAGATGTAATAGTGATCTGTCCTTCAAGTACATCTACACTTCCATCTTGATGATATAGCAAACTGCATACTTACGAAGACTACCTGAGTCCAATATTGCTTAATTTTAGTAAGCAATCCTGAGTTAGCTGTATCAGTGGGTATTTCTCAGGGTAGAGAATCCATTTGCACACAGATTTTGTGGCAAAAATTATGCTGAGCTCTTTAAATGCAGACACCGCTTTCTTCTTGGTACTGTAGAACGCTACATAGAGGTGTAAAATTTCCAAGAATGTGTTGTATTCATTGGCATATTTATGGGATTCAAAAGTATAAATGCCTTCGTTTTCTACAACCAAAATTGCAAATAAAGTGTGTGCGTGTGTGTCTGAGAGAGGAGAGAGAGCGTTTCAGACTGCTGTACCCTATGCAATCTTAGCTCATTTTATTCATTCCAAAAGAGAGAAGCATATTTCATAGGAATTTTTTTAATGCTTCCCCAAATGTGTTGATTTTCTTTCTTTCTTTTTGTTGTACCCCCAGAGGGGGATATTTTTTATTGCATTTTCTAATAACTACATACTAAAAACTACATACAGAAAATCCAGGGAAGGGGAATTAACATCTATGGGAGAAAGTAAAGAAAACCCTCTAAAAACCCAAGAGATGGTGATCATACATACGTTTACAAATTTACCTTTAAACTTTTCCAGTGGAAAAATTGAAAAAGAAAAAGTCCTCAGGCTTTTCATGCTATACATTTTGAGTGAGTAAAACCTTGTCTTAAGCATTTCACTCACTTCAATAAAGTATTTTACAGGATGGACCACTGGATCCAGCCTTTTGTTTCTAGATCACTTACATTTGCAGTACATTTCATATGCATACTTATTGGAAGAATTCTATAAGACTGATCATTATTATTATGACTGTGTTATTCATATTTCATATATAGGGAATGAAGGCTGAATCCCTGACTGAAAGAAATGGGAATTTAAACCCCTTTTCATTTCAGAAGGTGATTTGCTATGGAATGCTAGCTAATAATTCTGTTTTTAATTTGCTACACAGTGTTGTGGATTTTTTATCATTATTTTATGATAGAGGAGTCAGAAAGTATCATTACCATTTTAAAGTTAAATTGTTTTGAAAACAAATTCATTGCTTTTATGGAATCCCACTGCTGGAATTTGAGAGGGATAATGTTTTTGGTGTGGTTTTATCTTAAGTGGATAAACTCTTGTTTAGAGTGCTAAATTGTTTGATATTCTGTCATCTTACAACAATGTATAAAGCACAAATATTTAGCATACATTAAAATAAACTTGAAATTAAATCTCTTCTTGCTTTAAAATTCAACAGAAATTTGGAAAAAGTAAATATAACTGTACACTTTCAAAAGGCTTCATCAGTATACAGGATAGCTACAACAATGAATAAGACTACTTCCTGGAAAACATATCTTTGAAAATAAACTTTTTATGTGTGTTTTAAGCTACTCAGGTACTTGCCTTGCTTTCTCTGTACCACATTAGCCTAATCTCCCACCCATGTGGGATTCCTGGTTACTGAAGCAAGGAAATGTAAGTTTGCTCAATTCAAAGTGACCTGTCAAATAAGTCTATTGAATCAGATGGCAGATGACAAGTCTCAATTGTCCTGGAAGACTAAGTTAGACTATGCACTTTAAGCACAGATAGTTCAACTTGTAACCAAAATGTATGTGAATAAAAATGAGCTTGATGTTTATGGCCAGACTTGAGTTTTAAAAGTTACCTCAGCTGCAATATTGTATTCATTATTCCTCTGGACTATTTGTGAGATATAATGGATAAGTAGAAATAAGGCACCATTTTGATTTAGTATATAGCCAAGGGAAGTTACTTAAGATGTAGAAGTTCTGTTTTCCAGTGCTTAACTATGCTTATTATTTTTATACAGCGTCGTCTTGGAGATGCTGCCAAGAAAGCTGTTGGCAAACTAACAACAAGGACTGTAAAGAAGGGTGATAAGGTATTCTCACTAAATGTTAACGATATATTTTACTTTATAAGTAATACTATTAATCTCTAGATAATTCTCTCGCTTTATGATTGATTCACCTTGCTGCAATTGTCATTTTTTGTTCAGTCTTTTAAATAATTATTCAGTGGGCTTTTGCCCAGACCCTCCCTTCTTGTTCTTTGTCATTACCTGTTTCAACTGCTAATTCAGCTGTCCATCTCAACTCTTTAAAAGTGGGGAAACTATTTGCAGCCTACAGAGTTCTATTTGTTTTTCATTCTTGGCGAAACAGCATTGTATTATCATGGACACATTGTTACTTACTTACTTACTTACTTATTTATATCCCGCCCATTCCGGCCTAGGCTGGCTCAGGGCGGCTTACAACAAAATTGAAATTTCATAATACATAAAACACAATTCATTACATTAAATAGTACAGTAATATAAAACAATTATTAAAATCAACCATTTTAAAGTGCTAGCTTTTCCAATGTTTACATTAGATTCTATTGGTCCGCTTCAGTTGGGGGGCGGCTGGGCCAGGCAGTAGTCACAGGGACCTGTGGCTCAGGGCTTCCACCATAGCAGTCAGTTGTTACTAATAGCACCACCGATAGTTACTTGGCCCTACCATCCTTTGCTACCATGCCTAAATTTATTTAAATCTTCCTTTATTTTATATAAGCCTAGCTATAATTTAGATTTTTATTTTGCATAAGAAATTGTTTTCTTTGGGTTACCAGTCAATAATCTAACACTGCCCCAATAGTTGTACACCATTCTAGGGAGAAGTATTGATACTTTGTTTCTTTAGTATTTTCCCCTTTCTGTTTGCCCCCAAACTCTTTTGATTTCTAGATATTTGGTTATGAGAGCCTGCAATAAATTCACCTATATGCATAGGAATAGTTGTTGCCTTCCCTACAACATATGCAGAATTTAACAAAATGGAGTCTGCATTGTGGACAGTAGGAAAATTGATCCTTCATTAGTGTAACCCATCAAGATTCTCTGCATGAAATATTGGCTGTCCATTTCCACCTGTGAAGTTGCTAATTCATTTCCATTTCCAACTGTGGAGAGCCAGTGTGATGTAGTGGCTAAGAGTGGTGGGCTGTAATCTGGAGAACCAAGTTTGATTCCCCACTCCTCCACATGCAGCCAACTGAGTGATCTTGGGCCAGTCACAGTTCTTTCAGAGCTCCCCAAGATACCCACCAAGTTTCAAGAACATTGGTGTAACTTTTTTCCCACCATAGAGAACAATGGAGGGGATGAGGGTAACCTGCTTGGGGCCTGGTCCAATGTTCTTGAAACGTGGTGGGTATCTTGTGGAGGGGCCCCAGCAGCTATGCTACCCTGCCTCTCCCTCAAACCCCCTCCCCTCCAGCCCCCAGAATATACCCGATGTTTTCGCATTGACTTCAGTGGCCCATAGGATATAATGGGGCCAAATTGCCACCGCAATTCAGCAGCAAGCTGATTCAGATCAGAGAATCTGAATCAGTCCGCAACAGCCAGAAAGGAGCCGGAATGGGCCATTTTTGGGGGTGCATTCGGTTCAGACGAACCGAATGCACATCCCTAAGCAGAACTCTCACAATTATCGTTCTCCCATCTGTCACTTGTAAAGTCTATTCTAATTGTCCTAGTTATCCCACAATAGAGAGCTTGGATTGTGACATCTGTTTGCTTTTGGGGTATTTGTTCAGTGCTAGTTATTACATGAATTTTCTGTGTGTCCATTTTAGGAAACAGACCCAGACTTTGATCATTGTGCTGTCTGCATTGAAAGTTACAAGCAGAATGATGTTGTCCGCATTCTGCCTTGCAAGTAAGCCCATAGTTTTTCTTCCTCTTTTTTGGAGAACGCTTTATGCTTAAGACTGTATGCACAGGGAGTTTTGCTTTCTCAGATTTACATTAATTTTCAATGCATTTGTTTAGATGCACACTTTGGGCTGTAACAATGCATATACTTTGCAAAACTGCTCTGTGCAGTTGGGGGGCGGGGTGCTAAGAAGGGTTAGATGATTTAAATGTTAGGTATACTATGACAAGTGGTTTGTGAATGAAAAGAATAGAGGGAAAAGTGGGACGAAAATTGTTAAATGCAGAGATGTGCGGTAGAAAATTTTTTCAGTGCTTTATTTTTCTGTGGTGAATATTCAATTTTGAAAAATCAGTTGATCTATATAGAATTAATGATGATGGATGGTTGCAATTGCCAATACAATATTAGGCACACTTGGCAGTTTCAAAGTTGTAATTAAGGTTTTTCAGGTCTCTAGGAATTGTGTTACTGATTTTGTAAACCACAAGTATTTACAGTAATCTAAGTTAAAAAATCAAGTTGAATTCACCTGATTGGCTGTGCAGGCCAAATGAAAGTCAGTGCTGAGATCGTTATTCATATGACTCCTCTCACTTGCTAGAAGAAATTTTGTGGTCATCAGTCTGATGTGGAACTAGCAAGTAATACAATTGATGAAGTGCCCTAGTGACCTCTGTGGACAAAATATTCTTTTGAAATACATAAATGTACAGCTAGGTACATTGCACATCATAGATTGGATCCCATGTAGATTTCCATAGGCACGTAGGGAAGATTTTTGCTGATTGCTCCCTTATACAGCAGCCCAAAATTTCACTTGAAATGCTGTTTCTGGAGAACAGGGGATCCTCTGGAATAGCTTAGGAAGGCAATCAAAGGTCTCCTGGGGGGCAGGGTGAAAATCATCTCTCCCCATGCCAATCTAGGTAGTATCCAAGCCAAAGCACAGTTATTTGTTTGTGTAAAAGGTTTTCAGTGGCTTTAATTCCCCCCTCAACTTTAAACAATATAAGGGACATATATGCTGTGTTGTTTTTAAATTTCACGAGTATTATTCCAAGAGAAATACCCGCATAAAGGTGTGAATTTACTTGAGCATTACATTTAAACAGCACTTGATTTGGGTTTCAAGTGTTTTTTGCTATTGGGAAATAAAGTAAACATGGGGTACTTCTTAAATTTGCTTATTAACTATGTCAAAAAAAAGCATGCCAAGTCATATCATTCTCCATTTAGGACATTGGACAGTTTTTGAAAAGTTTTCAGATTCCAGTTTTTCTGGAACTGCCACATTATTGGTGATATGTAAGTTTCGTCATTCCTGTTGGTTATTTCTTGGAATACAGGGGATATATACAAAATTCCACTCAGTAGATGCTACTGGGCAGTATTAATAACTCCCACTTGCTCTGGTGTTCCTGAATTAGCAAAATCTCTTTCCGTCTTCCCCTCCCCTTGTTTTTTGCTACCAGAAGTTTAGGCTGTTCTTTCTTAAATTTCTAAACCTGCCTAAAGTTCTGTAATTGATAGCTTTCTGAGAAATGGAGTTACCACCTGTTCTGTAAAGGCATGGCAAGTGCCAATACCATACCCGTATCCCATAAACTCCCTGCTCAGACTAAGGATATATATTCAACTCTACTGTAATATGGAATTGTTTCTCTTTATATGTCAACCACTCTGTTGTTACTGCATTTAGACTTGTTATTCTGTTTCTCTCCCCCACAAATACACCTTTGAGTGGAACAGAGTATAATGGGGTTTAACTCCACATAGGAATTATGAATATAGAACCGGGGTGATAGTTATGTTAGCTTTGACTTTGAGTTAAAGGTTTTTACCTTTAGGAAAAATAGTTTGGTAGGTTATTCTCAAATCTTTTTTAAAAGTTTATCTTTTTTTTCTTTTTCCCATTTGACCGGGAAATTTTATTATTTTCAGAAAGAAAGAAAAGAAAAACTACAAGAAACATAAAACAACAACACAATAACAACACATAGCAACAAATCAAACATAGCTACGATAGTGGAGCTCATACTTAGTTTCAAATTAACAGTTCAAGTATAGTTGAAAACATGTTTTACACACCTATACTGGTTTTACCATCAATAACTTTCATATTCAAATCATTTTCAGAATCTATACATTTCATCCAATCCATTTGTAAAATCTCGGCGATGGAGATCTGTCATGGAAAGAAGGAATTAGGTATTCCTCCCATCTATTAGCAAAATCTGCCATGAAATCCAGCCAATTGATGACCAATTGGTTAGCCTTTCCCACTAGACCCACACATTAGGGTTACCAAATGTGCCCGGGGGGCGGGTAATCCCCCGCTTCGGAGCCCCCGATCCCGGCCTGGCGAGATCGGGGTCCGGGGGGAATCCCGCCCCCGAAGCTGCGTCACCAGAGGTGACGTAGCCCCGTTGCCGACGTTGGGGGTGTGGCTGAGCTCGTCGGGGGGGGAAACCATATGTTTCCCCCCCGACGAGCTCGGCCACGCCCCCAAAGTCGGCAGCGTCTGACGTCACTTCCCGTGACGTCGCGGCGGCGCACGCACACGGACTGCTCCCGGACGGGACGGAGCCTCCCCCGCCGGTGAGTGAAAACTATTTGGCAACCCTAGTTACCTTACATGACCACCACATATGAAAGTAAGAACCAATATTATTTTTACATTTCCAGCATAAATTTGACATTTAAAGTGTATCTTTATTCCACAAATTTAGATGTGTGTGTTGTTGGGGAAATGAGGGGTGCAGGAACCTATTCATGCACCCTCATTCCCACTGTGTTCAATTTTGGGGAAGGAGAGAAGCTGGCTTCCCAATTTCATCAAAAGAGAGACAATTGTTTTAAATCAAGAAACAATTTATTCCATTACACACTCTTAAATCAGAAAACATTTTTGTAGCATTTCAGTATTCAACATAGAATATTTCAACACCTCCCCAATACATAAATAGTGCACTTGTAATTTTATAAATCCTGCCAACCTAGCAGTTCAAAAGCAAGAAATTGCAAGTAGATAAATAGGGACCACTTCAGTGGGAAGGTAACAGTGTTCCATGCGCCTCGGTGTTTAGTCATGCCGGCCCCATGACCTCGGAAATGTCCTTAGACAGCGCAGGCTCTTTGGCTTGGAAATGGAGATGAGCACCACCCCCTAGAATTGGATTTGACTGGCTTTCAAGCAAGGGAAACCTTTACCTTAATTCTATAAAGGATATCTTGGTTGTTCTACCAAGACCCATGGCAGGGTAGTTGATCAGAATAACCAAGAACAGGACTAAAATCAGACATTAAGTACCCTCTTTCACCCATTGAAGCTAATCTAACTGTCAATCAAGTCTGTGATGAGCATTTGACATACATCTGACATATACAACAAAGTCAGCCCCTTTCTTTCTATCTCTGGGGTCGGGAAAGTCAAGGAAAGCTAGATTAATCCAGGGTGACTCACAGAATCAAGGAAGCTAGTTTTTGACACTCTTATCTATTTAGGATTTGATAGTGACTTCTGACTGATGTAAAGTATAAACATTCCCAGTAGGCAAAAGTCATGTGAGGCAAAGTCATGTCCAGTGAAGACCACAGCACTCAGCAGAGTTCTGAAGCTGCCTGGGAGCAGAACCGAACCAAAGTTTCAACTACATAGGCTAATTACTATAGATATTAAAGTATTATAGGTGTACCAGAGGTTTTGCAGAGTTTTAGCAGAGGACTGAGACTCAATCCAGCCTTAATTCCACAACATTTCCCCATGTATTTTCCTCTGAATATAGTGAGAGCTTATTAATAATTTCTGAATGGTACTGCTGAAGGACTATATCCCTTTGATTCTCAAACAGATTTTTCTTCATTCTTCATAAATCATTAGAGGGAAGATACAAATTATTACATTAGACACATAATCAAGATCCAGCAGCTTGATCCATGTTGGTTATTAACTATGTCCAAATAAGCATGCCAAGTCATAAAAACTTACCCAGTCAGTTGGTGTTTAGCTGTGTATATATTACAGAATGAGAACATTTCTTTGCTCTTGCACAACATGATACAATCATTATCAGGTTTGATACATGATACAATCATTTGATACATGATACAATCATTATCAGGTTTGACGTCTTTCTGCATGCTATTACTGAAATTTTCTTCTTTCAGTCTTTAAAAAAAAGATTGGTCATTGCAAATCATACATTATTTTTATAGCTTTCTCTTAAAGTTTAAATTCAGAAGACAAATCATGCATCATTTTAGCCAAGTTCTGCTTCTTCAAAATCTGTTTTTCTCTTCTTATGCAAAATTTGTTTGTAACATCCACACAAAGGTTATCCAGTACAGCTACCAAGTTGATCAACGTTTCAAAGAATCTATACTTTCTCTTTCGCTTCCCTTTGATTTCAAGAGCAGTTTAAGTCAAGGGAGGGGGAGGAGAAGATTTTAAAGACTTAAATGTTTGTTCCTTAGTAGCTTCTCTGAGATGTATGGGGAACCTTTTAGACCTAGTAGATTGCCATTGTTTGTGAATGAAGTAGGTTGTCATTGGATGTGAATGAAGATCGTGTAATCATCCCCTAGTGGTCTGTTTTAGAAGAATATTTATCTGTAATCCCTAGGAAGCTGTAGGAGAAATAAATAATTGAAATCACATTCTCTCCTCCTTGTGGCAGAGGGAAATTTTACCACTGAGTATTTTGTTGCCCACTAGTGTTATGATGGTATTTCAGAATACTGAAGCCCTGGCATTTGAAAAACTAGGATGGAATGGAAATAGGCTTTGTTCACTGGAAAGGCCAGTGGTGTTAGAGCTCTCTGAGAATAGACTGAGTCACAGCTAAGTCCAAAACAGTACTGTAGAAACTTATTCAAGTCAGAAACATTGTGCAGGGGGGGAGGGAGAATGCATTACATATTTTAATGTGATAAAGTATGAAAGATTTCTGACTTGTCAGCTTCACTTGATGAATATTTCTTTTAAATGTGCTTCTGTGTGTTAGTGGAGAAATATATGTTGATGCAATTAATACTGCTTGCTGTTTTAAAGGAGCACAGAAATAATGTGTAGTGGTTTGGTGTAGTGGTTAAGTGCACGGACTCTAATCTGGGAGAACCGGGTTTGATTCCCCACTCCTCCACTTGCATGGGGCCATCTCACCTTGACCTTGGGCAAGCCGTAGTTCTGATAAGAGCTATTCTTGAAAAAAAGAGCAGTTTCTGTCAGAGCTCTCTCAGCCCCACCTACCTCACAGGGTTGGGTTCTGTTGTGGGGAGGGGAAGGGAAAGGAGTTTGTAAGCCGCTCTGAGACACCTTTGCATAGTGAAGGGCGGGGTATAAATCCAGTCTCCTCTTCTTCTCTTCTTCTTCTCATGAAATAGTAAAGTACAAGCAGGGGGCTTGCAGGGGCCATCTCATTTTTCCCTAGTATCCTGCTTCCCTATTGTTTTCTCTTTTCCTTCCCTGGCAGCCTCCATAGCCTCTCGCCTTGTCCTTCCTTCTCATCTTCCCACCCACCAACCAATCTACCTTTATCTGCTCCCCTGATTTCAGCTTTCTATCCTTCCTGCCCCTGACAGCCTCTCCCCAGGAAAAGTCTGGTCCAGTTGTGCAGTGGCAGTTGAGGCTGGGTCCAGTTACACAGTGGCTATTGTGTATTCCCAGTGGTCGCTGCCAGGCCTGTCTCCAGTATGTTCTCCTGCAACAGGGGACATGACGGGAGGGGGAGGGAACCCTTTCAAGGGCTGTTTTTTCAAGTCCACTACTAGTCTTGGCCCCCCAGCTACACTTTATAGAAACCAAGGCTTGGAAGGCTCAGTATTATTGTTCTGGTTGCCTAGCATCATCCGAAATAGAGACTGAGAGCTCAGTGGGCATTTTTTCCCCTTAAAGGTGTAGGCATTGTGTTATTTGGGAATGTTTTAATTCCCCAATGTATTTTTTTTTCATTTAAGATTTTTCTGCAGTCTTGGGACTTCCTTCAGGCTTGTAGAAAAATTCCCAATCTGTCCCTAGCTCTGTTTTGCGGATCTATTAATCCATCTATATGATCCAGTTTGAATTAGATATATGATAGTTATTTCATATGTCCTGTTGTGGGTTGGAAGAAGAATTGTGTTTTTGAATGGGATTCTGGAAAAACGGAGTTTCTGCCAGCATCTCCATCATCCTTCTTCCCCCGGTGAACTTCTTCAGTGACAGCTACAACACACTTGAAGTTGGGTACAAAGAATACCTGAAATACACTTCTCCTCAGTTATCAGTGAGGCATGTAATTTTAAATGGCTGAGGTTTCTGAAAATAGAAGGAACAGCTGGTAAAACATCGGACCCCCTGGTTCTGTGGCAGAGGCCATATGGACACTTACCCCTAGCCACTCCAAACATTCCCCTTTATAATCAAAGAAAAACAATATGAGCACAATATTCTGTGGACATTCCTCTTTAATGCATGGGTTTCCTACTTTCCATGCAGGAAAAAATCCTCAAGTGGAAGTAGTTTGCCCTTGTTTGCGAAGAAACCTGACCATTTAAATACAGTTTGGGTATTCTTTTGTATCAGTTTCAGAAGGTGAAACATGAATTATCCTGTAGACAGCCAAAAGTATGTTTCCCCCACTTGTATTTTGTAGCCTTGTTGTTTCTAGGTCTAGTTTTGGTTTCAGGCTAGATAAAAAATCAAGGATAATTAAAAAAAAAAAACCAAGGTTTTTTAAAAAATTCCCATTATGGTTTTTGCTTTTATAAATGACCTGATATAAAATGAAATTTGAATTTAATGCAGACAAACTTTCTTAAGCTTGAACTTATGACTCTCTTTAGGAAGGCTGTTTTTTGTTTGTTAAAAATGTATGGAAAAATCTTTCAGTCTTTCAATCTTTCAACACAAGAGTTCATTTATTATCCTTGATACTGGGGTGTTACAGACTGGCATGCCTCCTGAGGTGTCATCCACTGATGTATCTGTATGACATTTTCTCCTATTTTATGCTTGGTTCTTTAATTATATTTCTGTATCTATGTACCTAGCAAACATGATACTTACCTTCTGCCTCATGCAGAATGAGCTGATGGTTAAGATTATTTAATTTTTTTGTGGAATGGGCAGAGCCATTATAAAATAATTTTTAATAGGCGGGCAGACTAAAATAGAAAGTATTAATGGGAAAAAATAGCATCTCCTGGTGTTGATTCCATCTACCACCAGCCTTTTGCAAGTAAAGGGGAATAAAGATACTGGGGGCAGTATCATGGGAACATGCAACTGCACAGTCACAAAAGGCATTACTGCCAGCTCTCTGATAGCTCACTGGGGGAAAGGCATCTGTGTGGCATACAGCAGCCATGCATTCTGTTCCCTGATAAGTGGGATGTTGGCCAGAAGGCAAAGCATACCTTGTGCCCAGCAGCAGGACCAACATAAGCTAAGCATTGGGGGAGAGGCTGCCTGACACACTTGGGAGCAGCTCTGTCACCGCTTACCCAACCGGGGATACAGGCACTAGGCATCCCCCAGTAGCCCTGCCCTCAATAGAAACCATGTAGGGCAGAACAAGGGGACTGCAGAGAAAGCTATAGCACAGCAGAAAGGCACAGGGTATGGCATACCTAAGGTCCTTGGTTCACATCCAAGATAGTGAGAATATGTACTTTTTAAACAGAATTATTTGTACTTGACTAATAATCTTAGACTTCCACTTGCACAAATTCCTAATTACTCCTGTTTACCCTTCCTTCCCCCTTTGCCATCTTGTTGATGAGACGCGAAAATGATGGGGAAGGAGGGGCTGGCGCGGCAAGAACGGTCAACACCGGGAAGCTCTCTTGTGTGCCGGCCGGATCGACAGTTTTTTAGAGGAGTTTGCGGGCTCCCAAACTCCAGTGAGCTCCCCGAAGAGGAGCACAGTGCAGGAAACTCGATCGGGACTCCCCACAAGCGGCAGCAAGCAGGTGGGAGTCCTTTGATCGCCCCGAAGCAAGAACCAATCGAGAGGGCCCATGCCAGGCATGAGCGTGAAGCTGTGACCACCTGAGCGAGGGGGAGAAGCAGAAAACTTCAACCGAACTGCTTAAAAACATCAACACCGTGAGTAAAGAACCAATCGAGAGGGCCCATGCCAGGCATGAGCGTGAAGCTGTGACCACCTGAGCTAGGGGGAGAAGCAGAAAACTTCAACCGAACACCGTGAGTAAATGTACAAGCAACAACATCAGAGACTTCCCACTGATCAGGCCCCCTTTAAATCTATTGAAAACACAAAGGATTAGAGGGGTGAAGAATTTCCCCCCCCCCTTTTCTTCAAGCTGCTAAGAAAAAATCTGAAAGCGTTCTCTAAAATGGCTTGGGCAAAAGAAGAGAAAGTTGTGATCTGAGAACAAAACTGTCAAATAAAAACATTGATCTGTCAATTTTTTTTGTGAGGTGGTCTTGTACTCCCACTGATCCCCCCATCTCTTTAAGGACCTGCCATAGTTTGTTGTGATCCACACAGTCAAAGGCTTACAAATAATTATATTTTAATAAGTATCACAACTAAAAAGAAGAAGAATCAATAAGAACTATTAGCAACTTTGAATTTTTATATGTTATACTCTCATAACATACTTTGTCTTGGTTTGTTGAAATTATAAAAAGTACATTCTGTCTTCTTTGCACTGTTAACAATTGATAAGAATGCTGGCCTTGGTTGAAATTGTTTCAGTCTTTAATATGACTATTGTCCTGCCCCGGAGATCGCGGGACGTGCAGACCGGATGCCGGGGACGCCGACAGACCCCGCGAGACCCACTAGGCATGACTCAGCAAGCGGGGCGAAGGCCAATGGCCCGGGGAGGGAGTCAGGAGTGGGGGGCCCTCCCTCACCGGTCATGGAGACAGGACCGGGGTCCACGAGGCTGCTCCATGGAAGAGGAGAGGGGTGGCGGCTGCTCCTCCGACGTGCCAGGAGCAGGCGCGAAGCAGCAGGTACAGTCGCAGATTGGCAGCGCGGCCCAGAGGCCGCCAGAGCCGCTACCAGTGCATCAGCACTCGCCCCAGAGACGCCCCGCTGGCGTCCAAGCAGATAAAGGAGGGCGTGGCCCAAGTTGGAGGACGGATGGGCGGGGCGGGGAGATAAAAGGCAGGGTGGAGAAGGGGCCGGGGAAGAGGAGTGCACTGTGGAACAGAGTGGGATGCTGACCAAGATAGAGACGAGATATGGTAAAGGGAGAAGGCAGTCCACAGCGTACTGGCAGAGGGACTCTCAGGGTGACGTTAACCCTGTCCCCTGCTTGTCTGAGGCCCCTCACTCCCTTTTTGGAACCTATTGCTCCAAGGGCCGTCTCCCCTACCAGAGTCAGGTCGCGAACCCTGACACCACGGCCACTGGGGGCGCCGCACCAGAGTCCAAGGGTGAGCACAACAACTATAATGGTCATTGTTTTGCAAATATAGAAGTGGCATGACCATAAGGTTTTTTACTGAAAGGCAATCTGAAAGACTCTCTGTATTTTAACTTGGGAATGCTCCTGTTTTTCTTTAATGTAACCATAATAAAACGGGCTGTGTAAGTATAGGCTGTGTGACGGTAGAATCTGTACTGACAAAGAGTTGGAGAGTTTCCCTGTTTTTAACACGATATTTTAGAAATGGCTGATGTAGGCAAAGATGCACTGTTGATTACAAACTTTAAACGATTAATACAGGAAACAATTGTAACAGCAGTAAGAACAGTTGTGGAAAAAGCGATGAAGTATGTGCAACCTAAGTTTGATCGACTCTTACAGCAGAGCACCAATCAAAAGGAAGAGCAAACTGACATAACATTTACTTCTGTGGAATATATTGATACAGAAGAGACAGATGAAGTCTATAACCCAATTGATATGACTTACAAAACATATCCAAAAAGAGACAAATTGACTGAAGAACTGAACATGAGACCCCATGAAAGAATTACAAGAGATGGAATTATTGAACCAGCAAATGAAATATCTACTCAAAGAGAGAAAAAAGAAGAATATATGGAACCTCAAACTACTTTAAAAAGTTATTATAGATGGTTACCACCAGAAGATACTTGTCTCATCTACAAGGGGAAAAGGCACAAAATTAAGACTTTAAGACTTAAGAGGAGAAATCAGAGAATGAAGAAGAGGATGAAAACCTATGGAAAAGCTTCAAAATTTTGTGGATAAGAGAGAATACACAAGCATCAAATTTTTGAATAAGGGAGAAAACGCAGTCTCTGAAGATTTTATAAAGGTCTGAATAGTATAATTATTATACAGCTGTTCAAAACTACATAAATAAGTTGAACCATTGAAAAATATATCAAAAGAGTATAAAAATTTATTTTTTAAAACATATGTGAAAGATAATTGTAAGAATATAAGGTGAAATTTGGAAAACAAGTACTGAGGTATTTAAATAGGTAATTTGTTGAGGTTATGAAATCCCCTACTATTTAGATACCTATGTAAATGCTTGTGTATGTATGAAACTACATGGTTTAGATTTTGAAATGGACTGAAGAATACAGTAGATAAAGTATACAGACATATAACCTTTCATAGAATACAAAAACTTACATTTATATCTAAAAGATTTTTGTAAGAACATAAGGTGGAACATGGAAAACAAATATGGTATGAAGTATCTAAGCATGTAATTTGATGATGTAACTGAACCCCCCACATTTATGTATTTGTGTGTTTTGTCTGTGTGACGTTTGTCTTTATAAAAATTAAAATCTTTTTTAAAAAGAAGTGAAAATGATGTCATACTGAATGACTGTAAGGGAAACCAATGTGAGATCTTCTGTATCTTAGATTTATTTTTAGCATCTGAAAACTAGTGCTTAAAACCCATATGAGAATATTATGTGCGTCCATCATAAAACTGCCAGATTTTGTGGACGTTTTATAGATACTGCTGGCATACCTTGTCTAGAAACAGATTGCCTACAGACTGCCACTAATAATTTCTGACCAGGAGTATCAAAATATTCAGTTCAGTTTATTGTTAGACCAGTCATCCAAAATATTCAGTTTGGTGTAGTGGTTAAGTGCGCAGACTCTAATCTGGGAGAACTGGGTTTGATTCCCCACTCCTCCACTTGCAGCTGCTGGATGACCTTGGACAAGCGATAGTTCTGGCACAGCTGTTCTTGAAAAAGAGCAGTTTCTGTCAGAGTTCTCTCAGCCCCACCTACCTCACAGGGTGTCTGTTGTGGGGAGGGGAAGGGAAAGGAGTTTGTTAGCCGCTCTGAGACTCCTTTGGGTAGTGAAGGGCAGGGTATACATCCAATCTCCTCCTCCTCCTCCTCCTCCTCCTCTTCTTTTTACAGTATTTTAATTCAGATCTCCCTCCTTAATAGAGGAGACTAGAATTGATGTTATATACCTGTTTTTATCAGGGCATCAGAATTTGAACCTGAACCCAAAAAAATTTCAGAGAGGCTTTTCCCCATGAACTGGAACAGAACCCTAACCTAAAATCTGTTGGTTGCTTTGAACCTGAACTGAACCTTTGAACGCAAAAAAATGGTAACCAGCTCAAAATAAGTGGCTCAGATTCTGGCAAGTACTTGGAAGGGTGACCTCCAAGGAATACCAGTGGGTGGGATGCAGAAAATGTCCAAGCCCCCTGTAGGTGTTGCCAGAAGTCAACCATGACTTCCAGGCAAAGACACAAACACATATGTATAAATAAAAATAAGTGACTCAGTCATGAGGCAGTCAGGAGATTATTTTGAGGAATACTGAGGGTTTCTGTCTACGTCAGCTATATTTGGAGAACCTATATTTACTGGTGAACCATCTGAAAATGAGCAGAAGAGAATTTTAGGCAGGATCTAAGATTCTTCATGCTAAAGTAGAGGCTTTCCCACCAATGAGCAGTCATCACAGTGTGAAAGATTCTTGAACCAAGGTCAGAAATTTCTCGTGTTTCCTTGGCCAGTTTACCAAAACCACAAACAAATGAAAGGGGCAGAGCAATATGCTATGATTCTATCCTTAGAGGAAACACTTGTCTTATAGTGGGGAAAAGTTAGACCCAGCCACCACAGGAGGCTTCAGGCAAGGTAACAAAGTGGTTAGCCATTTTAACCTGATTATTTTGTTAAACACAATCTTAGACACACCAGTTCAAAACATCTGAACTGGTTACTAATCCACATTTTTAAAAGTCAGTGTCCAGACTGGCACTGAACCCATTTTGTTTTGTGTGTTTTTGATATTAATAGAGGTAGAGCATCTTTAAATTTTTAAGCATTAATTAGAAACAGGTACAGGGAGGAGGATCGACCCTGCAGATCCTCTCATTTCTCTCTTGACCTTCAGTAACACTTTTTTGCTCATCATTGGCTTTATTGTTTAAATTTTTACAGAAATATATCAGTGGTAAACAAATTGTTACCATTTAAATGTTTAATAATTTACATCCGTATGTTAAACTTACCTAGACTTGAGTTCTTAGTAATGGCAAACAATAAATTTTCTAGGAAGACTCTGACTCTGAGTTGGCTGCAACAATGATGCAGAATGGCCACTGTTTCCACAACTCACTGTTTCTATACTCACATAGGCACTGTAATATCATGTGAGGTGATGGCTTATACAATTTGCTGTTCAAACAGCCTGTTTGGGGTTATGTATAGTAGCCATTTTATACTATCAAAACAATTACATTTTACTTCCAAGCCTGCCCTAAGGCTGGTAGGCTTATAAAAATCTCCTCTGCTGAGTTTCTTCTTTGATCTGGGACCAGAGTAACACTGATAATGTACTTAAAAATGTTATTACTTTACTAAGCGACATTTCCACAGAAAGCAGTAATAAAAAATAAGGACATTGATTTCTTCTGAATTTCTAATTTTTCATATGTTTGTAATATTTACTTTGCACTAGTTTAGAAGGAAAAAATAAACTACACAGAAAGAAAAATGCTAAAATTTGAGGGGGAAATTTTCTGTGAGCAAAGTTTGTGTTGTGCCCAAAACATGTAACTATTATTCTGAAACCTGCCAGAAGACTAGAGTGGAACACGAAATGTAACCCAGCAAAACTGGGGAAGTCTCCACATTCTAATTGTAGAAAAAGGTAATTGAATTTTACCAACATGAGTTGCACTTTTATTTGTAGGCAAGCAAAAGATTCTCAGTGCATTTTTAAATAATGATGTATTTGCAACATGCTTTGCTTTAATAAGATAGAAATTGGGAAGTTTGGATTTTTAAAAGTTATTTTTACTTACAAATGTTTGACTGGTCTTCATTCAGTGTGTGGGTGTAAAGTGCCATCAAGTTGCAGCCAAGTTATGGTGACCCCATAGGGGTTTTCAAGGCACTAACAGAGGTGGTTTGCCATTGCTTTTCCCTGCACAGCAAGCTGGAATTTCTTGGTGGTCTCCCATCCCTATACTAACCAGGGCCGACCCTCCTTAGCTTCTGAGATCTTACAAGATTGGGCTAGTCTGGGCTAGCCAGGTCAGGGCCTTCATCCTGTAGGGTGTTCTTTTAAAAATACATATATTTCTGGAGGAGCCTGCCCATGCTTCAGTGCTTTGGTAAACAACACATGGTGGCTCAGTGCTATCATGGTCAAGCTAAATGTAATGCTTGGAACTTCATGAATAGAGTTCCCAGCATTTTTTCAGGAATGTGTGGCCCTGATTCAGATCTGGACCAAGGCACAAGGGTTTTTAAAGACTTCTCATCCCTCACTGTCTTCCTGGTACAAAATGGCTCCATGGAACCATCCTATCTAGAGGGGAGGAAGACACTCTGATACACTTGGATTCCTCTTCCCACAATCCCTGGAGGCAGGAAATTGGTTGCACTTTCCATTTTCAGAGGAGGAAGAGCCAACCCTCTGTCTTTTTCCTGCCTCTGCCTGAGAGAGCAGTGGGTTTAGAGAGCTCTTGAAAATTTCCTTTAAGGAGCTCCTTTGGTTGCACTTTGTTTTTCTTTCCATCGGTTTGCCTTTCTATGTGCCTTTCCCTTTGTTTAAAAAACAAACTAACTTTGTTCTTCTGGCCTCGTCTCCCCCTCTTGCCTGCTGCTTCAATCATGGCGATGTCTGTAGCTTAGGTTTCTGATCATGGGACCCAAGGGAGAGTTGGGGGAGGTGACCCCCAGGCAGCAGAGCAGGAAATCCCTGCAAACCCATTTGCCCAGCCATCCTGCTGTGGCAGAGCTCCTGAAGACAGCCACAGGCTGTGAATTGCCTGGCTTGGATCATGAAGAAGCAGGCTGGATTTTTTGTGCCAAAACTGTGCCCTCTACTGATCAGCCAGGATGGCCTGTATCAGCCCATCAGGCCTGCTCAATGCAGCGTCTCCAGTCATGGCTTCCTAATCAACCTTCAGAAGAGCCAACTAACACCTGCCCAAGTCATCATGCATTTGGGGTCAATGATAGATTTAACCCAGGAAAAAAAAGTGTTTCTTCCACTAGACAGAGCAGAGAAGATCATTCAGACCGTGAAACAGCTTCTCTTTGTGAAATCAATGGACTTGATGATCCTAGCATGATTCCAGCTATCCCAGGGACCTGGACCCATCAAGAAGCTTCCCTGAGCATGAGTCTTTTGGAACTGCATGCAATTTGTCTGGCACTTCTTCACTTCCAAGACCATGTGTTTGAACTGAACATGCAGACCGGAGAAGCTCCACTTCTGGAATTTACAACAGTTCTTGGAAGGCTTTTGTCAGATGGTACAAGAGGAAGCACCTGCACCCAGACACCCTGGATCTTCCTCAGGTATTGCCCTTCCTACAGGATGGAGTCTCTCGGGGTCTAAGAGCAAGCACTCTCCGTTGCTGAGCACTTTACTTTCATTAGCTACCGGTACACTACTCTCCAGTCACCCAATGGTGAAGGGATTTCTGAAGGGAGTAACTTTGTCTCAGCCCCCTACAGTGCACAGGTTTCCCTCTGGGAGAGTTCATGTTGTTCTTCAGGCTCTAACCAGTCCTCCATTTGAACCTCTGAGGGTGGTTTCCCTGAAGTTCCTTGCCCTGACGGTACTTTTCCTGGTAGCTGTACATCAGCAAGATGGGTCTCAGAGATAGGTGCTCTTTCCATCAGAAAGGGTTTGTGCATCTTCCATAAGGACATGGTGGTTCTGCGCACAGATCCCACATGCATTCCCAAGGTCAACAACCTTTCCACAGCTCATAGAAGATATATTTACTGTCCTCCTGCCCGAAGATATCTCATCCTAGGGAGAAGAATTGGCACTCACTTGACCTTTGCAGAGCACTTCATATTTATATCAGTAGGACCAAGCTATTTAGGAAGTTGGATTCCCTTTGTGTGGCTTTTCATCCAGCAGTCTAGGGGAAAAGGGTTTCTAAGGCTACACTAAGCAGGTGGCTAAATGAATGCATCTCCTTGGCATATGAATCTCATAGCCTTCAAGTCCCAGAGGAGATCACAGCTCATTCAACAAGTGCTTTTATGTCAGCATTCCCTTTTTGTGGCTTTTCATCCAGCAGTCAAGGGGAAAAGGGTTTCTAAGGCTACACTAAGCAGGTGACTAAATGAGTGCATCTCCTTGGCATATGAATCTCATAGCCTTCAAGTCCCAGAGGAGATCACAGCTCATTCAACAAGTGCTTTTATGTCAGCATTCCCTTTTTGTGGCTTTTCATCCAGCAGTCAAGGGGAAAAGGGTTTCTAAGGCTACACTAAGCAGGTGACTAAATGAGTGCATCTCCTTGGCATATGAATCTCATAGCCTTCAAGTCCCAGAGGAGATCACAGCTCATTCAACAAGTGCTTTTATGTCAGCATTCAACACAGATGCATCTGTTGCAGATATCTGCAAGGCCATTACCTGGGCCTTGGTGTCAGCTACAAGATGGACTCTATCACTGTGGTTAATGCAGCATTTGGGTGGAGAGTCCTACAGCAAGTGGTCTAGTCCTACTGTTATCTCTATGCTTGGCAGTCACTTTTCCCTCCCTGGATCAGATGAGCTTTGTAACATCCCAAGCGTATCAGAGTGTCCTCCTCCCCTCAAGAGAGAATGGAACATTGGACTTACTGTGAAGGTTCCTTCTTCTCAAGAGCGAGGAGGACACTCTGGACCCACCCTAGTTGGAGGGCCTCTGTTCAACCTATTGCACTTTCTAAAGGGTGCCTGTCTGCTGATCTCCATGTTCATTGTTCTTTCACTGTTCTAACAGTTTATCTTTACCTGTATGCGTTGTTTCATAGAGTTCTGTAAGCCATGTTGTCTGTTTGGCACACATTGTGGACTGTGAAAGTCTCCAGACTGGGGCTGGGCTTCTCCCCTCCCCCCCCAAGATGGAAAGAGTAATCAATTCCCTGCCTCCGGGGACTGTGGGAAGAGGAACACGAGCATATCAGAGTGTCCTCCTTGCCCTTGAGAAGAAGGAACCTTCTCGTTAAGTCCAATGTTCCATTTTCTCCACTGGGTACTCATATCAGTATGTTTCCATAACAGGACAAATTGTAGCTCCATGGGTAGAGAAAATGGGGTGGCACTTCACTCCTTTCGTTATGCTATGGTCCAGTCTGAATCAGGCCCACACAGTCTTGTTTATATAAAGAAAAGAAACAGTGGGGAGGATCAATTCACAGAAATCCTAGCATCTGGAGACTTCCCTATCTGGGGACTGCCCCCCTCAGCAGAGAAAAGTCCGGGCACTGTTCAATCAGTTTGTAGCTCCTTCACTTTCAATCCTGTCCTGTTGGTGCAATCCTGTGGTGCTCCAAAGTAAGTATGAATGATGGAACCACCTGCAGAAAGTGTTTTCCCCCAACTATTTGTTGCATGGGAATGAGGGCAAGGGTTGGGTGGGAAAGATATATGTATTGCTACCTTTTCTTGTTGGAGCTATTCCCTTTCCCCATGCCAGTGCTGTATGTCATATTCAGAATGGTCCCCTGACCTTCAACAGCAGCCTTTACAGGGAGAGGGGAAAGTGAGGAAAAATTGCTTTTGTAAACACACTACATTGAAGGAGCTTGGTTCCAATGTGGTATGAAGGAGGTAGTTTATGCATAGATTCCAACTGAAGGAAGAATGTCAGTTTTATTAGAACTCCCTAAACTGATTGTTAGAAATACTTATCTTGTTTTATGTCACATTCTCTACAAAATGGTTCTTTGTTCTTCTTTTCTAGGCATGTTTTCCACAAAACCTGTGTGGATCCATGGCTCAGTGAACACTGTACCTGTCCTATGTGTAAACTGAACATTTTGAAAGCCCTGGGAATTGTGGTAAGTTGAGAGTTATTTATTCAGTTAGGAATGCAGAGGTTTTGATTTCCAACATTATCATAAAATAGTAAACTCACAAATCAGTAGAAGGACAGGAAGTCTAGGATTTGTTATCTTTCTTGCCTGCTTATATAGCTGTTGCTTGCATGAAATTGTGTGCACTCACAACTCTGTATTCTTTAAGTAAGGCCATGAAGTATGAACCTTCCACTTAGCTCAAGATATAAATTGAGATTAAAAGAACCTGTGATTTATTCAAAGTAATCTTCCTTTCTTGTACTTTGTTGGCCTCTAGTCTATCTCATGGCAATGGACCAACGCCAAAACAAGTTGGGCTAAGTAATGTCATGACATCGGTGATTTCATATATTGTATGATCAAGCAAGTTTGTTCCATGAAAATGTCTTTTCAAAGTTAAACCTATTTCATAATAGAACCATCTGGCTTTCTAGATGGAGATTTTCTGGGTCTGTTCAGGTATTACATTCTCGACCCACTGTTGGCCTCAGATGAACGCATGCCTCTCCCTCTCATTGATGATGAAAGAAATAACAAATGAGGCTGTACCACATTTATTTGCCTTTAGTAACTCCTTGACCAGGCAATCTGTCCCTGAAAGAATGGAGGACAGAATTCAAATAATCAAAATATGACCCAGCTCACTTATTACTTTCTCCCTGTGATGGGGGAGAGGGATGCATATGTAAGGGAGGCTAATGCATTTTCAGGATTAAGCTATTAACACTAAAGTAAAACAAGTGGGTCCTAACCCAGAAGCCCTGTCAGTTGAGCTTGATAATGATAATCTTGGAAACAAATGGTTGTACCAAGCCTATAGACGGAAGATTTGCTTTGAATAATGATTTAGTACCCAGTAAGTATTTGCCTGCGCACCACTGGGCACTACAGATTATTTCTAAATTAATCTTATTTGCTTTCTATTCTATAATAGAGCCATGGAAGAACAATACTACCCTCTTAAATATATGTTACAGCTGCTATTAAGTAAATCATATCATGATCTGCCATCATACTTTGCTTTCTTCATCATGGAATAGCTAACCTTTTCGAAATAAATACAGATGGTATATAGAAAACTGACTGTTATCATAAGCTGTAACAAGTTTGTGTTAACAAATGATGAATGAAGATGGGCAGATATGTTGTGCTTCATTTAGCATATTATGGGCAAAATATGCCCAAAATTGAAATCTTTTCTTTATCAATGGCAGTGAAGTAGCTGGGTAATAAGATAATCCTCGCTTCATAAATCTCCATTGAATCTTTTAGGAAGTTAGATTTAGAGAATGTTGACATTTTCATACAACCTGAGTGCTATCAGAAAAGCATATTATGATTACTTAAAGGATTAAACAATCTTTTGGAAGAGTTGCTGCCTCCCCTACCCACCCCCGTTGCCACTAACATGTTCCTGTATACTATATGGCCTCACTGACCACTTCTTATAGCATGTGTAGCCCATGATAGATTTTTATGGATACCTCTGGCATTTTGCTGTGGTTACTGAAGTGCACATAACTTTGCCAGCAACCTGTGAAACAAGATATCTTAAATTACAATATCATAATTTCAGACAAATGTTCCATGTGCTGACAATATGGCCTTTGACATGGAAAGGCTCACCAGAGGCCAGCTAGGCAACAGGAGATCAGTACTTGGTGAACTTAGCAGTGACAGCACACTCAGTCTGGAGCCCCTGCGTACTTCTGGCATATCACAGTTTCCACAGGATGGGGAATTGACCCCAAGAACCGGAGAGATCAACATTGCTGTAACTAGTAAGTGATGATTGGTTTTAATTTTGAGCATCATAGGATTCTCTTGCTTTAGATCTATTCACCACTAACTGCATGCATGCACTTAACAAACATTTTACGGTGTGTGTGTTTTGAAGGGTGACATACAACATTCATTTTTAATAAGGCTGGATCAGAACAGGGTTAACATTATTTGAACTTGAAAACAGCTGTAGCACAATCTGAATGTTTAAAGCTATTTCCTACCAATTAACAAAATTAATCCTGCAAGGCAATTCTTTAAGTGGCTGGCAATTTGAGATGGTTAAAGTGTTTGACAGCTTTTCCCATTCGTGTATTGTGTTTGTAAACAACAATGGCTGGATCCAGGAATTCAGGAAACTAATCCAAGTATATTTGCTGTCTGTCTTTTGAGATTGATGCAAACAGTTCATAGTGTGAATACTGTTAGAAACATCCAGTATGATTGTTTACAGAATTCGACTGTATGCTTTATTTATTTTTCCCCGAAAGAGAGTATGTGTGTATGTTGGGGCTGTCCTTCAGAAACAGAGCATTGCATTACATTCTAAATACTGTAAATATTGATTTCACTTTAGACTCAATCACCAAATCCATACCCCAGTTGAAAGATAGGGTTCTAACTTGGATTAATCAAACTGTATAACTTCCTCAATGTTGTTATGCCTCCTTTCTCCTCGTTCAATATTGTTTGTTCTGTCACACATTCAGTAGCTACATGCACAAATTCTACCCATACACAACCTGTATTTCTTCCAGTAATTTCTTCTACAAGTCCTTTCAGTTAAAGAGATGTATATGGTCTCAGCCTGCTCTAGGCAAGTTATTCTTCAGCATTCTGTAATTAGTCCCACTGGATGTACAGACTGTTACTTGCTGCCTGACTTTAGAAGCTGCATAATGGCTCTGTTTAAGATGGCTCTATTTGGTGGTCCCTAAATCTTTCGCATTTGGTGGGCTGTTGTGACAATCTACTGCCTGAGGTCTTGATAGGTTTTATTGTGATACATTGTGTTTTGTATATCACCTTGAGTCTCATCTGAAAAAGGAAGTCTATAAATAGTCCAGTTAACAAATGAATAATTGTTTCAGCTTAAGCACACCACCTTTACTGAATGTTTGGGTGATAATGTAGCGTGCAGCACGTAGCCCTTCCTTTACAAATTGTTTGGTGCTGTTGTAAGTAATGCCTTCCATTACTAGAAATGACTGAGTGTACCTATTCTTGCAGGGATAGATGGGTGGGAATACCCAAAGGGAAGACCTGTTGTTGTTCTTATCCTGACTTTCTGCCTAATCAGAAACACCAATGCAGCTAACAATTAAAAACAAAACATTATAAAAGCATACCATAAAAACCAATTACAATCAAAAATAGAATATACATATAAAGTCCACAAACAACAATTAAAATATAAAGTAGGAAGAAGGGCTCATTGGTGGAGCACCAGATGAAACAAGTCTCCACTTGCTGGCAGAAGACAATGATAGAAGGGGGACAAATATACCTGGGGAAGGAGTTCCATAGTTTTGTCACCATGACCAAGAAGTTGCCACCTTTCTAACCTCAGAAAGCAGGGGCACCCAAAGCAGGACCTCTGAAGATGGCAATAGTTTTTGGGTAGGTTTGCTCACAAGACTCCACAGCTTAGAGGGAACATAAGCCAATAGGAATTTAATGATCCGCACCAGTGCCTTGAATTGGGCCCAAATTCAGATTGGGAGCCAGTGTAGATGGGCCAAGACTGGAGTGATATGGTCTGTGTAATCCAATCCAGTCAGCATCCTGGCTGCATCATTGTGTGCCAGTTAAGTTTCCAAACACTTTTCAAGGGCAGTCCCACATACAGCACATTGCTATAATCTACAACATATTCTCTGCCCAGGATGGGCCTCAGCTGGCTAACTAGTCAAAGCTGGTAAAAGATACTTCTGGTTACCACTGTCCCCTGCTTATCCAGCAATAGGCATGGGTCTAGCAGCACCCCCAGCATAGAAATCCATTTGGTTCATTAACCTGCATCTACTCCAAAACTGCCTCCAGGCATTGGTTCAGGTCGTGTAATAAGCATTATTAATCTGTAGTTTGAGAAGCTACTACATGATTTAGGACTGAAAGTGGCTTTTCCCCTGACATTTTCCATACCTGTCTCCAGTACTGTAAATACCTGTGAGGAGAAGTTACTGGCAACAGTGTAAGATGTAGGAGGCTGTGGTTAGAAGTGGAGGGTCTGGAAAGGTGGGTGAAACAGATTTCATAGAAATACTTGGGCATGATCAAGTAGCAGCTTCCGTTGGGGAGACTGTTGCTAAGGGAGAAATTACAGCTTTGTGGCCTCTAACCACACCTCCATTACTTCTGACCCACCACGCCTAATATAGCTCACCCACCATATGGCCTTCTAGGTGTTTTATAATCTTCTTATTTTTCCAGTCCTACGCAGGCAGGAAAAAGAAGGTTTATCAAGTCTGTGGTGGCCACCATACTAATCTGGCCTGTGAAACTTGCTCAACTTGATGAGTCATAAATTGTACAGGCCTGCTTTTAATTATGAGAAGACATTTTTACATAAAGGTGTTAGACTTAAGAGCTCTGCTGTTTATCATAATGAAAAGATGTAAGTTTTGGGAGGTACAGTTTTACTAGCATACTTAATGGCTTCCAAAATGGATGGTTGCATTTCAGAGTAAAATCTGGCTTGGTTGGTTTTACAAACCCCTAGAAGTTGGGTTTCTTGTCCTGAGTGCTGCATGCCTGGCTTTCTGACTTTTTCCAATCATACATCTAGCTTTAAAATACGACAACTTATTTAATGTTTCCTCCAGTCCTGTAGTAAGATGTCTCTGTCATCTGAGAATGTACAGTGACCAATATTCTTATTAATGGGTATTTATTGTCCACGTTTGGTAGTGTAATCATCATTGTGCTAGTGGAAGTGTATTTTTTTAATTTGCAATAGTGTTGCATGAAGAAAGTCTCATTGTATCCAAACTATATATATTTTGCTTGCTGAAGGTATAGTACTGAGACTAGCAAGGTTGAAAATAACAGAAGCGAAAGACATTATTAAGCACACAGAGGAGAGCTACTGAAACAACAGTAGCAAAACAGAGTAACACAGGGTGGCAATGCAGAAGTAGAACCTCAAGGGCACATAATTATTGTAAACATCAAAGTAATAATTTATTAAAGGCATTTATACAATAGATTATTTAAGATACATTTATGCATGGTTTGATTGAATCATGCAATTAGTGATACAAATCACACTAGGATTGTGCTTCTTCACTGCAACCGCTTGTGTAATTATCCTTGTGTGAATGGAACAGTGCTAAGCTTCAGCTGAATGTTGAACAAGTTTTTTGGATACACACCATTAATTCCTTACATGTCCCCAGAATGTCTGTAAGTAGTGAATTGGCAACTCATGTCTTTTGACTAGACATATCAGATTTTATTATATTTATATCCTGCCTTTCTTCTTTCATGGAACTCATGGTAGTATACATACTGTACTGGGGTCTTCCATCCAGACACATAACTGCTTAGTTTCAGCAAAGCTGTCTGCCATATATTCCTACCCTGGGACCTTTCACCACTTGGCCAATCTTAAAAGTAGGCTAAATCTTGAAATCTTTAAAGTGGTTGTTGCCCAAATGTCAGTGAGTGAGAGAGATACATTCCTTGACTTCTTTAACAGCAGACACATTAGCTTGGCACCAGTTGGATATTTAAAAGTGCAGATCCTAGTAAAAGGGAGAAATGAAAATAACATTTCAAGAGCCTTTCAGGTAGTTGTATTCAGAATGCATTGCGTAAACTTTGGTAACACAAAAAGCTATACCTTAACGTGCTGATGCTTTCTTGAAAATTTATGAAGCAAATCATATTTCTCATAAAGTTATCTGTCTTTTTATGTTATTTATTTTTAAGTAAAATTACACTTCTGTTCGTGTATTAGTGTAGACTCTACACTGCATTGTGCTTTTAAAAAGACTGAAATACTTCTTTAAAGATAAAGGAAAGCAAACCATGAAGTGGGGTCCTATGAGTATATTCTGCTGACGGCAGCACTTTCTTCCAGTGCAAGGAACCTTCCAGTGGTGCTAGAGCCTGTTGCTACTGTTAGCAGATCACAACTGAGAGATCCAATCTTGTATGTATGTGTGTGAGTGTATGCTTTCATGTAGCTTTAAAAACAGGGCCTCATTTGGAGATGATCACTCTTGACATTCTTTAAATGCTGCTACAATATCTGCTTCCACTTTCCTTGCTTTGCATTTTGCACTAATCACGTATCACTAACTTCTGGGTTCTGCTGGGAGGTGTTGTTATATCATGTCTATTTTTCTCACTTTTCCATTGAACTTCTGTATTTGGCCTTCTTCATTCAGCACCTTCTATGGCTAACCTTCTTCTGCTTCCCTGTGATATTTCTCTTCCTGGTGCCTCTCATGGCTAGAATTGTTAACCTGCCTCGGGTCTTTGAAGGCAATGTTACCATCGGTTTGACATAAGCCTTCTTCCACGAGTGATTTCCTCCCTTTCCTTTGTCAACAGAAGAATGGTTTATTATTGCCAGCTTTGGCCTCCTGAGTGCCCTTACACTCTGCTACATGATCATCAAAGCCACAGCTAGCTTAAATGCTAACGAGTAAGTAAATGTTGAGGTATCTGTGTGCATATAAACACACTTTAGGTTGGTGCAAGTTTTAAAGAGAGCAATTCAAAGTAAAAGCAAGAATTATAAGAACTGAAAGGGAGCTTTGCAGAATGAATCCCAGTTTCTCTCACTGTTTTGCTACTACCAACAGAAACTGACTAATTTTGTCTTAGGTCAGATTTTTCAGACAGATCAAATGCATTAATATTTGAATTCAACTTCTGGGATACTTTTTGATCTCTTTTTTATTATCGTATTTTAACTAGGCTTATATAAAACATCTCAACTGCAAATAGTGTACATAGTAACAATTTATACAGGACAGGTATAGAAGGACAAGCCATGGTTCAGATACTTCATATATTGATGAATAGATGTTGTTTATGCTCACAACAGCAGAAGAAATGATCAAGGAACACAATTTATAATGAGGATATAAGAAAAGTTATGGAAGATGCAAGAAATTAGTTAGGAGACACTGGAAGGTAAAACTTCAAATGTCACCTGTATCCTGTAAGAAGGGATGCATGGCAATGCACCTGGGAGTCATTTAGTATTTAATATTAACCGGAATTTATGCACATATATATGCATAGGAGTAGGCCATGGTTAGTCAGCTGCAAAAGGGGTGGATGAATTGCACTGTTGGGTCCTCCTTACACAGAGATTTGTGTGCATGAGCTCTGGTTCCCACAGCCCAGATTGAGACATGAATCCAAGGCTCACTTGCATACCCTGCCACAGGTAGGGTCATGGTGAAATTGGGAAACCCTTTTGGGGACCTCTGGAAATGGCAAAGAGGCAGCTGATGCCAAGGATTCATAGGGAACTTTTAAATGGAACACATTTAGGAGTATCTGCTAAATTAAGTTTAGGTAAAGGAACACGATAGATTTTATGGTCCAAGTTTGAATATATCTGTTTTTATGTAAGCCGCCTTGAGCTGGCTTTGGCTGGGAGGGCGGGATAGAAGTTCAATAAAATAAATAAATAAATAATATATTTTCTTAACTTTAATTCTCTGACACTGTTTACTGTCAGTTTCACAATCTTGCCCTATTTCTTTTCATTAATAGCCCTTGCAGTATAGCATCTTGCTATTTGGCAAAAGTCCCAACAGTTGGTGAACTACAGGAATGTGGAGTGTTGCCAGCTATTTTGCAACCACTTTCACCTTGTATTACCAAACAAGAATGAAAAAGTAGAAGAGCATTCTAAATGTATTTTCTGAGAACTGCTTTTAGCCGAAGAGGAATTTGGGGCTTAGGGAGGAGATCAGGAATCTCAGGCTACATTATCACCTATTTAAAGAAGCAGTGGTCACCCTGTTTCTGGAATTGCCACAGTAGCTAATGTAGCATTTCTATGGATTGGTTTTATATTTCCATAAAAAGACAATAATTTATTTTACTGCTTATTTCCTGTTGCTGATAAGAGCAGCTTTTTTAAAATGAGAATTTTTATTACAGATTTTAAGTAGCGTTGTACAAGGAATAATTATTGTAACTTGCCTTAACACTGTGAAGACAGCTCCTTGGGGAGGCAGATGTCAGTAGCTATGGAACAGCAAGAACTACCAAAGTTATAATAATTTGGGGAAAGAACTGCAGAATAATTAAATGTATATTGTAGTTTGGGTAACCAGGGAATCTTTCTCAAACCTCTATATCTAAAAATAAACATAGTGCTTATATCTGTAATGGCTACACTGTGGCATTGGTAAGTGGAAAGGCCTGTGGACATTCCCTTAACCATGCTGGAACAGGATGTAGAAGTTCCATTGCATTTCCTGTTCTACAAGAATATTGCATCCATTATACAGGGTTCACCCCACCTTGGATCTCTTGGGTGAGGGACAAGCAAAGATGTAATAATGATGCAGAGCAACAGCATTTATTTAAGATGTGGCAATAATGCAGAGCAAGAAGAAGTATGGGGGATCTGTGTGTTTTGTTCCTGCATAGCAAAGCAGCATCTGAAGCTGCTCAGAGTTAAACTTTGGCAAAATACAGATATTCTTAATTGAGTGTTGGAGCGGAGAGAACTGAAATTCATATTTTGTTCCTTGTTTTTTACAAGTCTCTTCCATAAAATTTCGGGGTTTTGTTTGTTTTTTACAACAGAAGTAGGTTTAAATGTCCATTCCCGTTCACTGAAATAATTTTTATGGAGTGAACAGTTTTCAGTATTTGGCTCAAAATAATCAGCACTGCAATCCTAAATTCCCTTTCCTGAGACTAATTATAGACCTGAGTAGTATTCTGAGTAAACTGGCTTAGGGTTGCTCTCTAATTGTACACAATTTCTTTGAACAGTAGTAATAAAATATTACTGATGTTCTTTTCTTTTACTTCTCTGCAGGGCTGAGTGGTATTGAAGAAACACTTTGACAAATTGCCTTGGATAGCAAACCACCTATTTTTATGCTTCATTTATTGTTCATTTTATAACACAAGCATATGTTTAGTACCTTCTATTTTCATAATTTGCTAATGCCAAAGCTTTGTATTAAGGACAAAAATCAATAAAACTTTAGTTATAAAAACCTTAGTCTGAGATTGAATTTTATTTTTATGCAACACCTCAACAGTGAGTTTTTATACTCCAGTCAGGCTGATCCTATTCAATATATGTATGTGGATATGATCTAGAACTTCCATTTCTCTTCTGTACACTTGGTTAATATGGCAGCTCTATAAACTGATGCTCATTCATAATGACGCTAGTACATAGATTAGCAATTGTAATATCAGGTATTTTCAGTGTCCTATTTTGTAGTTATGTACACAAATTTAGCATGTTGTATTGGAGGGGGATTGTTTATTTCTTAGGTTTGAATAAGATGCAAGATAAAAATTTTGACTCCCCAAAAAAGCCAATCAAGTTGTTATTTTTTTATTAGAAATATAATGTCATTTTTGTTTGGTTTTGTGTTGTGCTTTCACTTAAAATTTAATTTTGCATTTTTCAGACGTGTTTATGCTTGGATATATTCATAATTTCTTCATACCTTAAGTGTGTGTTAAATTATAAGCATTGCCGTACTGATCAGGGTTACATCCTTCTATGTCCATTGAAGCCAGTAACTGCACAGTAAAATCACTTAATGTGATAGTTGTAAGTGACTGAAGTATTTGTTCTGAATACAGGGCTCCAATCCAAGTAGTTCATCTTTAATGTAGATGGAAAATAAAGTTTGTTTAAGCAGACTTTGAGTAAAACCTTGCATATCATATCACCCTTATCCACTACTTTTATGTGTCTCAAAATATTCTTGAAGGGCATAATGTTACTGCTTTGATTCTGAGGAGATTAAACAGGATACAGATGTTTTAGATATAAATAAAAAAATTGGGGGGCAACCAAGCACTGCACATGTGTGAACATTTTATTAGGAGGAGATGTGAATTGAATGTAGGATTGGCCAGGGGCACTGGATAACTATCTCATTTTTATTCTGCCCTTTCTGCAAGGAGCTCAGAGTATTTATTTATTTAATTTCTACCTCACACCCTCTCGCCACAGGGGTCTCAGGGTGGCTTACAACATTTAAACTACAATAAATATAAATATAATATAAATAAATACAAGTATAAAACGATAAAATCAATTAAAGCATCAGCTTGAAAAGCCATTCTGAAAGGATTAAAACAACTGTCGGCTCCCCAGTTCATAATGCTATCCAAAGACCACCCTAAATGCTGTCCATAATGCTATCCAGAGACCACCCTAGACAATTCAGCCTTGCATGCCCTATGGAATGCTGAAAGATCCCATAGGGCGCAACCTTCTCTGGGGAGCCGGTTCCAGAGAAAGGGGGCAGCCACTGAAAAGGCCCTTGCCCTGGTGGTAGACAGGCAGGCAATTTGCGGGCCAGGCACCTGTAAAAACCTCCATGGTGATGACATATATGATCTTGTCCTTCAGTTTATCCTCTCAACACCCCTGTGAGGGTAACTTCACAGATAAATGAAGGATTGATCCTAGGTCTCCCTAGTCCCAGCTACCACTTTTGTTACAATACCACACTGTCTCTTAGTAATAGTCTTACTTTGCTTGTATATGTTTGCATGCTGTTTCACAAAACCACATGCTTACTTAGTCTTCAAGAGTAAAACATTAACAAATATTTTTTTAAAATGCACAGTGGCCTTGTTACTGAATATATGGCTGTTGAGCTCTGGTTTTGAGCCAAAAGCTAATGTCTAATTTAATGAGATTCACTACTGAATAAGCTGACCAAAGCCTGAAACTTGTGTGTGTCCCTGAAATCAAAGCATAACCTCTTTTGAATTTAGTACTGTCTTTAATTAAAATATGCCAGTTTGTATTTCCAGCTATCAAAAAGAAACCAGTATTCTTATAATAGGTTTTGTTTTTGAAAGAAATATTGGGAATAAAGACTTGGGCTTTGTTTGAACTTGGGAAAGCAGCCAAAATCCATATTAAAATCGCTGCTTAATTTGTATTTGTCAAGAATGCCTTCCACTGAGAAAGCAGCCTTTATAATTAAAAAGGAAGTATGTAAAGGTTCTATAATGTAATAGATATTTTGAAATGCCCTTGTGAAATGTTGGGAGAAACGTTGCAAATGTGGCGGTATGATAATGTCATAACAGCTTCAGACATCAAGAATCATGGGGGATCAGGAAGTGCAAGTGAGTCCTGTTACAAAGATGCATGCAAACATTAAAACTGCATGTACTCCAGACCCATCATGCAGTGAGATGTACAAATGTTGTTGTTGAGGGAATTCTATACATTCTAGTTTGAAAGAGTGAATAGATGCATGAAGTTGGGAAATCATGTCTCTTTCCTACAAGTCAGGATAATACAGGTCAGCGTGTCCACAAAGAGGATGGCTATTCTGTCCAGGTAGGGAATCTAGAAATTCCACCTGGTTAACACAACATGTAATATAAATGGGGCTGGCTAGCGTTAAACAGTTTGCAAGGGCATGTGTAGAATCCTGAGTGTTCCATCCTGACAGTGATGAGCTGTGCAACTGCACAGAGCTTCAGTTTTAGTAGCTTCTAGAGCTGGCATATAGGCCCAAATCTGCTACCCTCAGAGGTGCAGAATGCACTGCCCCCTCTGTTCCTTCCAAAATGTAAGCAAGATAAGGACACCTGTTGCAGGGAAAGTGAGCTAGTTGTGTGAAAATTAGAGATGGCCACTCAAAGGAACAACAGTTATAGGTAAGCAGCCTGCAGAGTGATCATTTGTAACTCAGGGGTTCAAAGGGAGCTTTTCCATTGCATTAGTAGCTATCTCATGCCACAAACTCTGCTTGTATAACTGGTCAGTTTTCAACCTTCAGAACAACCAACTCTGGACACCAGGAGATCTCTGCGAAGAACTGGGACAAGGATGACTATGATTAACTGCATGAAAATTGAAAAGCCAGCATATTTAACAGGGATTTGCCAAGGATGTGGCACTCCATGCTGTCCTTCAGCTGACCTCCCTCGAGATTGTTTGGGAGGTAGTTGGTCTAAAAGCTAGGACTATGGAGACCACCTTATGTTAATCATTGTTCGTCAAAGATGGTGTAGCTAACAAACATCCATGTTAGCTTCAGTGCTTCCAGTGAACAAAAAGTTTTGGCATTCTCACTCTGTTTTGGCATCCTTGCATTCAATATTTTCAGCAGAGAAAATATCTTCTAAATCTTCTAGTAGATCATCATTTTCTATGTTGTGGATTTAATGTCCTTCTGTAAGCTCTCATACCAGTACTGTTTGAACCCATCCACAACATTCTACTGGAAAAGTTAACATTTAAAGTATTTTTCAGGTTTCCTGTTACATTCACAAGGAGCATCTCAGAATTGGGCCCCTTTCCATACAAACCAGGATTATGCACTTTACAAGAAGGGGGACCCGTGATACTCGCAGGGGGGAGGAGAAGCTCCACGGGAGAAGGAGCAGCCACAAGTGAGCCTTCTCCCCTGTCCCCCCCGTCCTTGGCACCCATGGCGAGGCCTGCACCCCTCCAAGCTTCCCCCCTCCCCTAGCGGCAGCGAGGCCTTGCTGGCCCGCCAAACTTCCTCCCTCCCCCCCGGCGGCAGTGGTAGCGAGGCTTCACTGGCCCGCCAAGCTTTCTCCCTCCCTCCTCCCCTGGTGGCGGCGAGGCCTCGCCGGCCTGCCAAACTTTCTACCTCCCCCCTCAGCAGCGGCGGCGAGGCCTCGCTGGCTCCCCCCACTTTCTCCCGCCTGCGGCAAGGACTCACCAGCCTGGCACACCTTTTCCCCCCGTCCCCGGCGGTGGCGAGGCCTTGCCGGCCCGCCA
>NW_015165848.1:401638-401750 GCF_001447785.1 Gekko japonicus | reverse complement strand
CTGGGTGGCAGTAGGAGGCAGCTAGGCCTACAACTCCCAGAGGGCATTGGGAGAATCAGAGAGGCAGCTTCTGGGAGGAGACTGTTGAACTGTGTGAGGAGAGTCCGTTAGC